>NC_137345.1:11524954-11705954 GCF_965287045.1 Carcharhinus amblyrhynchos | reverse complement strand
CCCCTCCCTCCCCCCACGCCCCGCCCCTCCCCTCCCCTCCCCCCACGCCCCGCCCCTCCCCTCCCCTCCCCCGCGCCCCTCCCCTCCCCTCCCCCCCGCACCCCTCCCCTCCCTCCCCCCACGCCCCTCCCCTCCCCTCCCCCACGCCCTCTCCCCTCCCCCCACGCCCCTCCCCTCCCCCCTCCCCTCCCCTCCCCTCCCCCCTCCCCTCCCCCCCACGCCCCGCCCCTCCCCTCCCCCCACGCCCCGCCCCTCCCCTCCCCCCACGCCCCGCCCCTCCCCTCCCCCCCACGCCCCGCCCCTCCCCTCCCCCCCACGCCCCGCCCCGCCCCTCCCCCCCCACGCCCCGCCCCTCCCCTCCCCCCACGCCCCTCCCCTTCCCCCCACGCCCCGCCCCTCCCTTCCCCCACGCCCCGCCCCTCCCCCCCCGCCTTCCTCCCCTCCCCCATGCCCCGCCCCGCCCCTCCCCTCCCCCCCACGCCCCGCCCCTCCCCTCCCCCCACGCCCCGCCCCTCCCCTCCCCTCCGCCCCCCACCCCACCCCCCCGCACCCCACCCCTCCCCTCCCCCCCCGCACCCCTCCCCTCCCCCCACGCCCCGCCCCTCCCCTCCCCTCCCCCACGCCCTGCCCCTCCCCTCCCCCCACGCCCCTCCCCTCCCCTCCCCCCACGCCCCGCCCTCCCCCCCGCACCCCTCCCCTCCCCTCCCCCCCGCGCCCCTCCCCTCCCCCCCGCGCCCCTCCCTCCCCTCCCCCCGCGCCCCTCCCCTCCCCTCCCCCCGCGCCCCTCCCCTCCCCTCCCCCCCGCGCCCCTCCCCTCCCCTCCCCCCCGCGCCGCCCCTCCCCTCCCCCCCGCGCCCCTCCCCTCCCCTCCCCCCCGCGCCCCTCCCCTCCCCTCCCCCCGCGCCCCTCCTCTCCCCCCACGCCCCTCCCCTCCCCCCACGCCCCTCCCCTCACGCCCCTCCCCTCCCCTCCCCCCTCCCCTCTCCCCCCCACGCCCCGCCCCTCCCCTCCCCCCCACGCCCCGCCCCGCCCCTCCCCCCACGCCCCGCCCCGCCCCTCCCCCCCACGCCCCGCCCCTCCCTCCCCCCCACGCCCCGCCCCCCAAAGCCCCGCCCCTCCCCTTCCAGTTCTCTCCAAACCTCCCTTCTGCCCCCATGCCCACACCCTACACCCCCTCTCCCTCCCCCCCACACCCCACCCCTCACCCCCACACCCCACCCCTCATCCCCACACCCCACCCCTCCCCCCCCCGCACCCCACCCCTCCCCCCGCACCCCACCCCTCCCCCCCCGCACCCCACCCTCCCCCCCCGCACCCCTCCCCTCCCCCCCCGCACCCCTCCCCTCCCCTCCCCCCACGCCCCGCCCCTCCCCCTCCCCTCCCCCCACGCCCCGCCCCTCCCCTCCCCTCCCCCGCGCCCCTCCCCTCCCCTCCCCCCCGCACCCCTCCCCTCCCCTCCCCCCCACGCCCCTCCCTCCCCTCCCCCCACGCCCCTCCCCTCCCCCACGCCCCTCCCCTCCCCCCTCCCCTCCCCTCCCCCCTCCCCTCCCCTCCCCCTCCCCCCACGCCCCGCCCCTCCCCTCCCCCCCGGCCCGCCCCTCCCCTCCCCCCACGCCCCGCCCCTCCCCTCCCCCCCACGCCCCGCCCCTCCCCTCCCCCACGCCCCGCCCCTCCCCTCCCCCCACGCCCCGCCCCTCCCCTCCCCCCCACGCCCCGCCCCTCCCCTCCCCCCCACGCCCCGCCCCGCCCCTCCCCCCCCACGCCCCGCCCCTCCCCTCCCCCCACGCCCCTCCCCTTCCCCCCACGCCCCGCCCCTCCCCTTCCCCCCACGCCCCGCCCCTCCCCCCCCGCACTCCTCCCCTCCCCCCATGCCCCGCCCCGCCCCTCCCCCACGCCCCGCCCCTCCCCTCCCCCCCAACGCCCCGCCCCTCCCCTCCCCTCCGCACCCCACCCCACCCCCCCGCACCCCACCCCACCCCTCCCCCCGCACCCCTCCCCTCCCCCACGCCCCGCCCCTCCCCTCCCCCCACGCCCCGCCCCTCCCCCCCGCGCCCTCCCCTCCCCTCCCCCCCGCGCCCCTCCCCTCCCCTCCCCCCCGCGCCCCTCCCCTCCCCTCCCCCCCGCGCCCCTCCCTCCCCCTCCCCCCCCGCCCCTCCCCTCCCCTCCCCCCCGCGCCCCTCCCCTCCCCTCCCCCCGCGCCCCTCCCCTCCCCTCCCCCCGCGCCCCTCCCCTCCCCTCCCCCCCGCGCCCCTCCTCTCCCCCCACGCCCCTCCCCTCCCCCCACGCCCCTCCCCTCACGCCCTCCCCTCCCCCTCCCCTCCCCCTCCCCTCCCCTCCCCCCTCCCTCCCTCCCCCGCCCCGCCCCTCCCCTCCCCCCCACGCCCCGCCCCTCCCCTCCCCCCCCGCCCCGCCCCTCCCCCCACGCCCCGCCCCTCCCCTCCCACCCACGCCCCGCCCCCCAAAGCCCCGCCCCTCCCCTCCCCCCCACGCACCGCCCCTCCCCTCCCCCCCACGCCCCTCCCCTTCCCCCCCCCCCACGCCCCTCCCCTTCCCTCCCCCACGCCCCGCCCCCCCTTCCCCCACCGCCCCGCCCCTCCCTTCCCCCCACGCCCCGCCCCTCCCCTCCCCCACGCCCCGCCCCTCCCCTTCCCCCCACGCCCCGCCCTCCCCTTCCCCCACGCCCCGCCCCTCCCCTTCCCCCCACGCCCCGCCCCTCCCCTTCCCCCCACGCCCCGCCCCTCCCCTTCCCCCACGCCCCGCCCCTCCCCTTCCCCCCACGCCCCGCCCCTCCCCTTCCCCCCACGCCCCGCCCCTCCCCTTCCCCCCACGCCCCGCCCCTCCCCTTCCCCCCACGCCCCGCCCCTCCCCTTCCCCCCACGCCCCGCCCCTCCCCCTTCCCCCCACGCCCCGCCCCTCCCCTTCCCCCCACGCCCCGCCCCTCCCTTCCCCCACGCCCCGCCCCTCCCCTTCCCCCCACGCCCCGCCCCTCCCCTTCCCCCCACGCCCCGCCCCTCCCCTTCCCCCCACGCCCCGCCCCTCCCCTTCCCCCCACGCCCCGCCCCTCCCCTTCCCCCACGCCCCGCCCCTCCCCTTCCCCCCCACGCCCCGCCCCTCCCCTTCCCCCCACGCCCCGCCCCTCCCCTTCCCCCCACGCCCCGCCCCTCCCCTTCCCCCCACGCCCCGCCCCTCCCCTTCCCCCACGCCCCGCCCCTCCCCTTCCCCCCCACGCCCCGCCCCTCCCCTTCCCCCCACGCCCCGCCCCTCCCCTCCCCCCACGCCCCGCCCCTCCCCTTCCCCCCACGCCCCGCCCCTCCCCTTCCCCCCACGCCCCGCCCCTCCCCTTCCCCCACGCCCCGCCCCCTCCCCTTCCCCCCACGCCCCGCCCCTCCCCTTCCCCCCACGCCCCGCCCCTCCCCTTCCCCCCACGCCCCTCCCCTCCCCTCCCCACGCCCCGCCCCTCCCCTCCCCTCCCCACGCCCCGCCCCTCCCCTCCCCTCCCCACACGCCTCGCCCCTCCCCTCCCCTCCCCACACGCCCGCCCCTCCCCTCCCCACACGCCCCGCCCCTCCCCTCCCCCCCAGCCCCGCCCCTCCCCTCCCCCCCACGCCCCGCCCCTCCCCTCCCCCCACGCCCCGCCCCTCCCCTCCCCCCCACGCCCCGCCCCTCCCCTCCCCCCCACGCCCCGCCCCTCCCCTCCCCCCCACGCCCCGCCCCTCCCCTCCCCCCCACGCCCCGCCCCTCCCCTCCCCCCACGCCCCGCCCCTCCCCTCCCCCCCACGCCCCGCCCCTCCCCTCCCCCCACGCCCCTCCCCTCCCCCCACGCCCCTCCCCTCCCCCCACGCCCCGCCCCTCCCCTCCCCCCACGCCCCGCCCCTCCCCTCCCCCCACGCCCCTCCCCTCCCCCCACGCCCCGCCCCTCCCCTCCCCCCACGCCCCGCCCCTCCCCTCCCCCCACGCCCCGCCCCTCCCCCCACGCCCCTCCCCTCCCCCCACGCCCTCCCCCTCCCCCCACGCCCCTCCCCTCCCCCCCACGCCCCGCCCCTCCCCTCCCCCCGCGCCCCGCCCCTCCCCTCCCCCCCGCGCCCCGCCCCTCCCCTCCCCCCCGCGCCCCGCCCCTCCCCTCCCCCCGCGCCCCGCCCCTCCCCTCCCCCCGCGCCCCGCCCCTCCCTCCCCCCGCGCCCCGCCCCTCCCCTCCCCCCCGCGCCCCGCCCCTCCCCTCCCCCCCACGCCCCGCCCCTCCCCTCCCCCCCACGCCCCGCCCTCCCCTCCCCCCCACGCCCCGCCCCTCCCTCCCCCCCACGCCCCGCCCCTCCCCTCCCCCCCACGCCCCGCCCCTCCCCTCCCCCCCACGCCCCGCCCCTCCCTCCCCCCCAGCGCCCCTCCCCTCCCCCCCCACGCCCCGCCCCTCCCTCCCCCCACGCCCCGCCCCTCCCCTCCCCCCACGCCCCGCCCCTCCCCTCCCCCCCACGCCCCGCCCCTCCCCTCCCCCCCACGCCCCCGCCCCTCCCCTCCCCCCCACGCCCCGCCCCTCCCCTCCCCCCGCGCCCCGCCCCTCCCCTCCCCCCGCGCCCCCGCCTCCCCTCCCCCCGCGCCCCGCCCCTCCCCTCCCCCCGCGCCCCGCCCCTCCCTCCCCCCCGCGCCCCGCCCCTCCCCTCCCCCCCGCGCCCCTCCCCTCCCCTCCCCCCCGCGCCCCTCCCCTCCCCCCCGCGCCCCACCCCTCCCCCCCGCACCCCACCCCCCCACCCATCCCCCCCGCACCCCTCCCCTCCCCTCCCCCCCACGCCCCGCCCCTCCCCTCCCCTCCCCCCACGCCCCGCCCCTCCCCTCCCCTCCCCCCGCACCCCTCCCCCCCCGCACCCCACCCCACCCTTCCCCCCCGCACCCCGCCCCTCCCCCCCGCACCCCGCCCCTCCCCTCCCCCCACGCCCGCCCCTCCCCTCCCCTCCCCTCCCCCCACACCCCGCCCCTCCCCTCTCCTCCCCTCCCCCCACGCCCGCCCCTCCCCTCCCCTCCTCCCTCCCCGCCCCTCCCTCCTCCCCTCCCCCCACGCCCCTCCCTCCCCCCACGCCCCGCCCCTCCCCTCCCCCCCACGCCCCGCCCCTCCCCTCCCCCCCACGCCCCGCCCCTCCCCTCCCCCCACGCCCCGCCCCTCCCCTCCCCCCCACGCCCCGCCCTGCCCCTCCCCTCCCCTCCCCCCCACGCCCCGCCCCTCCCCGCCCCTCCCCTCCCTCCCCTCCCCTCCCCCCCCCCGTACACCTCTCCCTGTTTCACGAATACCTCACAGTTGGGATCCATTCTTCCTCGTATTTTGAGCCTGGTCTCCATTATTGTGTCTGTGTCATTATTCCATTGTGGCTACAGTCCCCAGCCTGATTTACCTTGCTCCTTCCTTGTACGCTTATGCACTCTGAACTTGACTTCATCTGCCTTGCATTCGCCCTGCCCTACCCGGCCCTTCTATTTATCAACTAGCCTTCATTCTGTTTATATCTTCCATTTGCTCTGCACCTTGCGTCTCCTCTCTGCTCCTTCATCCTGTGCCCCTCCCCCACACTCCATTATGATTTTAAACCCTCCCCCACTGCCTTCCTTCACCTCCCTGTGAAGATATTGGTCTAAGCCTCATTGAGATCTGCCTTTTTCTGAAGTGTCAATTTACTCTTGTTTTTCTAGGAACTAACCCTACCTGAAAATTGACTTCAAACCACAGATAGCGAGGGGGATTGAATATAAAAGTAGGGAGGTCTTGCTGCAGCTGTATAGGGCATTGGTGAGGCCGCAGCTGGAGTACTGTGTGCAGTTTTGGGCGCCGCACCTGCGCAAGGATATTTTGGCCCTGGAGGGAGTGCAGAGGAGGTTTACTAGGCTGATACCGGAGTTGAGGGGATTGAGCTATGAGGAGAGGCTGAATAAACTAGGCTTGTACTCGTTAGAGTTTAGAAGAATGAGGGGAGATCTCATTGAGACGTATAAGATGATGAATGGGATGGATAGGATAGAGGTGGAGAGACTCTTCCCGCTCAAAAAAGACAGTAGGACTAGGGGGCACAGCCTCAAGATAAAGGGGAGGCGGTTTAGAACGGAGTTGAGGAGGAACTTCTTCACTCAAAGGGTGGTGAATCTCTGGAATTCTCTGCCCGTTGAAGTGGTGGAGGCTGCCTCGCTAAATATTTTTAAGAAGCAGGTTGATGGGTTCTTGATAAGAGAGGGATTAAGGGTTATGGGGAGAGGGCGGGAAAGTGGAACTGAGCCACAACAGATCAGCCATGATCTTATTGAATGGCGGGGCAGGCTCGAAGGGCTAGATGGCCTACTCCTGCTCCTATTTCTTATGTTCTTATATTTACAGCAGTGAATGATGCCATTCAACCCATAGTGGCTGAACTGGCCCTTTCCTACAGTAGTTCACCATCATGCTCTTTTCTCATAACATTGCATAGGAACGTAGGAGCAGAAGTAGGCAGTTTAGGCCTTCGAGCCTACTCTGCTATCCAAACAGATCATGGCTAATCTCTCCCTGGCCTTAAATCCACCTCCTTACCTACTCCCCATATCCCTTTTACCCATTTGGCAATTGGAAATGTATCTATTGTCTTCCTGAATTCAATGGTTCAGATTCCACCGTGCTATGGGGGCAGCGAGTTCCACAAATTCACCACCCTCTGCGTGTAGTAGTTCCTCCTCATCTCGGTTTTAAATCTCCCACCTCTCAAACTATACTCAGTGACCTCTTGTTCCAGATCACCCCATAAGAGGAAACATTTGGTCTACGTTTAATCTATCAGATCCTTTAATAAATTTTATATACCTCTGCTGCAAACCTTTATCTCTCTCTGAATGATTGAATGGCCCCTGCTTCAAGTACTCGCTGTGGCAAAGCCACAATAATGAGTAACTCTCCAAAGAAATTAATCCTTTCATTCAATCTTAGCGTGAAAAAGACTTTCCCTCCCTACTAATGTCCCAACTGGAGAAAATATCATCCTGGTCACCTGTCAAATTCCTTCATAATTTTAAGAACCCTGCTAAAGTTAAAAGTTTATTTATTAGTCACAGTTAAGACTTGCGTTAACATTGCAATGAAGTTACTGTGAAATTCCCCTATTAAATCTATTAAGCTATTAAATCTTGGTTATTTCTGCCTCTGTGGCAATAGTCCCTGTATCTTGGTGTCTCCTTGTAATTATAATCTCCGCTCCTGGCACCATCCTGATGAATTCTATAATAAGGTGCTCAGTAGTACACTGTGTTCTAATTTGTTGTAGCCATTTGCCTGGATGAACTTTATACACTTACTATTCAATCCTGGAGAGTATTCTTTTGGCTGGGCTTCAGGGTTATGTTTATCTCCCACATAACTCCAAATCGATTTGAAGGGGTCTAAAAAACTGTTCACACTGTGACTAATCGATGATGTCCATGTGTGTCATTTGGGGCTACATGTCCTCTTTACAGCTTTAAATCTCTCGCGGTTGTGTGCCTCGTTGAACGGCACTGAACCCTGTTCCACTGTGTACAGCTAAAGGAGCAATTGTTGTCTTTGATTTCCAGGTGCTTTATCTGCTGCTTTTTTTTCCCAGCGAATTAAATATTTGCACTAACTATTGAATCTCGCAGAGTAGTTTTTGGGCTGGTGTTTTGTTTTGAGTACTTTCCTCAATATCCCAAGTGCTTTCTGGAAAGTAACTTTCGTGACACATCTGGAGACATTAGGAATGCTCCACATATTGCTGAAATTCTCATTAATGAATAAGATCCCACATCCCTTCTCTCCTAATGGTGTTGAACTTTTGCTTAAATACAATCCCACAGGGCGTGGCCACCTACTGGGAGCTCCTCCAAGTCCCGTGAGCTGAGCTAACAATTTTTCTGACCTAATCTACCATTGACTAGTTATGTGGTAGGCTAGGCCTGATACCACCTGTATTCACTTCTGAGAACCTCTCGACTGGGAACACCAGATAATGGTTAGGAGTGGGACCCTGTGTCTAATTTTTTTCCTCTCTCTCATCCCCTCCCTAGTCTGATGATGCTGAAGTCAGTAGTGCATTTACTACTGCTCCAGGCAAGATTAGTTAACAGCACTGTCGGAGAATCCCAACAAGAGTGGCACAGTGGTTAGCACTGCTGCCTCACAGCGCGAGGGACCCAGGTTTGATTATCGGCTTGGGTCTCTGTCTGTGTGTAATCAGCATGTCCTACCCGTGTCTGCATGTGTTTTCTCTGGGTGCTCCGATTTCCTCCCACGGTCCGAAAGACGTGCTGGGTAGGTGCATTGGCCATGCTAAATTCCCATTCTGTGTACCCAAACAGGCACTGTAGTGTGGCGACTAGGGGGTTTTCACAGTAAATTCATTGCAATGTTAATCTAAGCCTAATTGTGACACTAATAAATAAACTAAAAAAAGATGGGAGAGGGAACCAATGGTCTAGTGGTATTAACAGTGAAAAGTCTGACAACACCAGGTTTTAGTCCAATCGATTTATTTGATAGTAAACTCAAGCTTTCGAGGGGACTCCCTCTTCGTCAGGTGAATGGAGAAGAGGGAGTCCCCTCGAAAGCTTGTGAGTTTACTATCAAATAAATCGGTTGGACTAAAACCTGGTGTTATCAGACTTTTTACTGTGTTTACCCCAGTCCAACGCCAGCACATCCACATCATGACTGGTGGTATTAATCCAGGGACTCTGCTAATGTTCTCGGGACCCGGATTCAAATCCTGCCACGGCAGTTGGTGGAATTTAATTTCAATTAAAAAAGAAACCTGGAATTAAGAATCTACTGATGACCATGAAACCACCGTTGATTGTTGGAAAAACCCATCTGGTTCAATAATGTTCTTTAGGGAAGGAAATCTGCTGTCCTTATCTGGTCTGCCCTACACATGACTCCAGACCCACAGCAATGTGGTTAACTCTTAACTGCCCTCTGAAAGGGCAGTTAGGGATGGCAATAAATGCTGTAAGAAGCCTCACAACACCAGGCTAAAATCCAACAGGTTTATTTGGTAGTACAAGCCACTAGCTTTCAGAGTGTGTGCCCCTTCATCAGGTGAGTGGGAGTTCTGTTCACAAACAGGGCATATAAAGACACAAGCTCAATTTACAAAATAATGGTTGGAATGCTAATCTTTACAGCTAATCAAGTAATCAGTAAATACTGGCCAGCCAGCAATGCCCACATCCCATGAATGAATTTTAAAAAAATATACAAATTGTGGAACACTATACTATACAAACTCAGCCACTTCCAGTTGGTATTTTTGGCTTTAAATTTCCAAATGTTATATGAAGCAAGCATTTGTCTCAATTATGAGAAGCACCTCTAAAAACTTGATACCATTTGTCATTGATTAGGTATCATGTTGTTTCTCTCTCTGTTCTCTGTGTACACTGCAGCAGTTATCCTGTATTAACATTTAATATATCTTCATGTTCTTCATATAACAGTATAAAAGATTAGGTTTAACATTGGAAGGATGACATAAGCTGAAAACAGTTGTTCCTGTCCAACTCATTTGTGAGACCTTGTGTTTGGAGGAAATTTTTACAAGCTGAAATGAACCCTGAGTGTTTAACAACACATGATTAAGAATCCCTACAGTGCAGAAGGAGGCCATTTGGCCCATTGAGTCTGCACTGACTCTGTGAAAGAGCATCTTCCCCCGGCCTACCTCCAACCCATCCCCATAACCCTACACGTTTACCATGGCTAATCAACCTAACCCTGCACGTCATTAGACATAAAAGGTCAATTTAGCATGACCCATCCACTCACCCTATACATCATTGGACACTAAGCATCAATTTACCATGGCCAAGCTATCTACCCCTGCACATTTTTGGAGTGTGGGATGAAATCGGATTACCGGGAGAATGTGCAAACCACACACACACACACACACACACACACTCACCTGAGACCAGAATTGAACTTGGTCCCTGGTGCTGTGAGAATCATAGAAGCCCTACAGTGTAGAAAGAGACCATTTGGCCCATCAAGTCTGCACCAACCACAATCCCATCCAGGCCCGATCCCCATATCCCTACATATTTACCCGCTAATCCCTCTAACCTATGCAACTCTGGACACTAAAGGGCAATTTTAGCATGGCCAATCAACCTAACCTGCACATCTTTGGACTGTAGGAGGAAACCCACGCAGACACGAGGAGAATATGCAAACTCCATACAGACAGTGACACAAGCCGGGAATTGAACCCAGGTCCCTGAAGATGTGAGGCAGCTGTGCTAACCACTGCACCGCCATGCCAGTATTCTAGCCACCTCAATCCACCCTAACGCGTTGCAGCAAACTAGTCCAAGAAAAGAGAGTTGGGAATCTTTACCTCTATGCGGGGGTAGCCCGAATATAGGGGCACAATCTTAAGATTAGCAGGGGCTGTTCTGCTTTGACATCAGGAAGCACTTCAGAGTGTCGTGGAAATCTGAAACTCTTTCTCTTTAAGATCTTTGGGGGTGTGCGGTGGGGGGGTGTGTGGGGGGGGGGGCAAGTGATTGAAATTCTTAAAACTGAGGTGGATAAGACTTTTATTAGGACAAAGGGTATTGGAGGATTCTGGAATCAAGGTGGGTGGGTAGAGTTAAAGTACAAATCAATCTTGGTCAAAAATGTATAGTGAACAGGCTTGAGCAGCTGAGTAGCCTATGTCTGTTTGCATGTTCCACTTGGAGTAAATACTCTCTCCCTGTGTTGTGATGTGTCAGTTACTACACAAATTAGTTTGGATAACTGATGTAATTCATGGCTTATGCTGTAGCCCATCTCTTAGGAAAGATTTCTATGGGCCCGTGCAACCTAATAACTCTGAACTGTTAAGATGTCATTGACAGTTCAGCATTACATGTGCAGTTTGTTATTTTTCAGAATTCAATTATCCTTTGTATCTGCTCGTCCCAATGTGTTGACATCGATTGGAATACCTAACCATGCAGCCATTATTCTTGTGTGATCTTAGATATTGTGTTGGCCTTGGGAGGGCATAACAATCGGCAGTAACCAAGAAGGTAGATGAGGGCAGTGCAGTCAACACTGTCTACATGGACTTTAGCAAGGCCTTTGACAAGGTGCCACATGGTAGATTGTTGCATAAGGTTAAATCTCACGGGATCCAGAGTGAGGTAGCCAATTGGATGCAAAATTGGCTTGATGACAGAAGACAGCGGGTGGTTGTAGAGTGTCGTTTTTCAAACTGGAGGCCTGTGACCAGCAGTGTGTCTCAGGGATAGATGCTGGGTCCACTGTTATTTGTCATTTATATTGATGATTTGGATGAGAATTTAGGAGGCATGGTTAGCAAGTTTGCAGATGGCACCAAGATTGGTGGCATAGTGGACAATGAAGAAGGTTATCTAGGATTGCAATGGGATCTTGATCAATTGGGTTAGCCAGTGGACTGATAAACAGCAGATAGAGTTTAATTTAGATAAATGTATGGTGATGCATTTAGTAGATTGAACCAGAGCAGGACTTACTCAGTTAATGATAGGGCATTTGGGAGAGTTAAAGAACAAAGAGATCTAAGAGTATGGCTTCATAACACCTTGAAAGTGAAGTCACAGGTGACAGGGTGGTGAGGAAGGCATTTGGCATACTTGGTTTCATTGGTCAGAACATTGAATACAGGAGTTGGGGTGTCTTGTTGAAGTTGTACAAGACATTGGTAAGGCCACACTTGGAATACTGTGTACAGTTTTGATCACCCTATTATAGAAAAAATATTATTAAACTAGAAAAGATTTACTAGAATGCTACTGGTACTTGATGGTTTGAGTTATAAGGAGAGGCTGGATAGACTGAGACTTTTTTCCCCTGAAGCATAGGAGGACGCTTAGGGGTGATCCTATAGAGGTCTATAAAATAATAAGGGGCATAGATAAGGTAGACAGTCAACACCTTTTCCCAAAGGTTGGGAGCCTTAAATTAGAAGGCATACGTTTAAGGCGAGAGGGGAGAGATGAAAAAGGAGCTACCAGAGGCATAGTAGAGGTGGGTACAATTTTATCTTTTAAAAATTATTTAAGCAATTATGTGGGTAAGATGGGTATAGGAACATGGGCCAAATGCGGGCAATTGGAACAAGCTTAGTGGTTAAAAAAGAGGACACATGGACGAGTTGGGCCGAAGGGCCTGTTTCCATGCTGTAAACCTCTATGACTCTATAACCGAACGTGCTCTTTTTGTTTCATTCACAAAACCCGTGCATGCATGATGCTGGGAGTGTCAGCCTTGGCTCTGTCGGTAGCACTCTTGCCTCCGAGCCATAAAGTCCCAGGTTCAAGTCCTGTTCCAGGGCTTGAGTGTGAACTTATAAAATTCTTACAGAATTAGACAGGGTAGGCTCAGAAAGAATTTTCCCAATGCTGAGGGATGGCATCCAGAACTAGGGGTTATTGTTTGAGGATAAGGGGTAAATCTTTTAGAACTGAGGTGAGGAGAAATTTCTTCACCCAGAGAGTGATGAATCTGTGGTGAATTCACTATCACAGAATGTAGTTGAGGCCAAAACAATGTAGGATTTCAAGAAAAAATTAGATATAGCTCTTGGGGTTAGAGGGATCAAAGGATATGAGAGCAAGGAGGGTATCAGGATATTGAATTTGATGATCAGCTATGATCATCATGAATGGCGGAGCAGGCTCGAAGGGCTGAATGGCCTACTCCAGCTTCTAGTTTCTATGAATACAAAAATCTATGCTGATACTCCAGTGCAGGTCTGAGGGAGAGCTGCATTGTTGGAGGTGCAGTTTTTCGGATGAGATGCTAAACTAAGGCTTCATCTGCCTACTCTAGGGAATGTAAGAGATCGCGTAGCACTGTTTTGAGAAGAGCATGTATCCTGGCCAGCATTTATTCACAAAAAAGCAGACTATCTGATGATTATTATTGTAGTTTTGCCACAAGGGGGTTAATGAATCTTGCTATTGTGCCGCTCCTAACTAGTGCCAAGTTTCTGGTTCAAAACTATTTAGTTGTTCAATTAGTGGCACTGTTGCCTCACAGCACCAGGGACCTGGGTTCAGTTCCAGCCTCGGGTGGCTGTCTGTGTGGAGTTTGCAAATTCTCTGTCTTTACGTAGCTTTCCTCCAGGTGCTCTTCTCATAGTCGGAAAGATGTGCTGGTTAGGTGGATTGGCCATGCTAAATTGTCCCTTATGCCCCATGAAGTGTATGTAGGTTAGGGGGATTAGCGAGGTAAATACATAGGATTATGGAGATGGGATCTGGGTGGGATGCTGTGTTGGACAGTCGGTGCAGACTCAATAAGCCAAATGGCCTCCTTTCACATTGTAGAGATTCTATTCTACTCTAAGGTGAGGAGAAATTTCTTCACCCAGAGAGTGGTGGAATGCACTATCACAGGAAGTAGTTGAGGCCAAAACATTGTTTGGTTTCAAGAAGAAATTAAATATAACTCTTGGGGCTAAAGGGATCAAGAGATATGGGGGAAGGGGGATTTGGGATGCTAAATTTGATGATCAGCCATGATCAAAATTTGATTTGATTTATTATTGTCACATGTATTGGGATGCAGTGAAAAGCGTTGTTTCTTGCACGCTATAGACAAAGTATACCTTTCATAAAGAAAGAAATGAGAGAGTGTAGAATGTAATGCTATAGCCATAGCTAGGGTGTAGAGAAAGATCACCTTACGGCGAGGCAGGTTCATTCCAGAACCCTGAGAGCAGCCGGGAAGAAACTGTTCTTGAGTCGGTTGGTACGTGACCTCAGACTTTTGTATTTTTTTCCTGACGGAATAATGCTGGCTGCTTTTCCAAGGCAGCGGGAAGTGTAGATAGAGTCAATAGATGCAAGGCTGAACGGCGGAGCAGGCTCGAAGGGCTGAATGGCCTTCTCATGCTGCTGCTTTATATGCTTCTATTACAACATCGCTGTTTGTGGGAGTTTTCCATGCGCAAACTAGGCTGCTGTGTTACCCGCGTTCAGTACCACAGTACATGCTTTAAGACTTCTGGAAGTCGTTAATGGTGCTATATAAATGCAAGTCTTTTTATCATTGGGCAGTCATTGGTTTGAGGAGCATTGCCTGATATTCCCCCCCTCCGCTTGTTGATTTGCTCCTACACAGCTCAAAGCTTAATTGTATCTAATTATAGTTTCCTCACTGCTGGAGTCTCTGTTGAAATCAACCTGAGTTTAGCCTGGGACAGTATCTGGGATTTTCCTTGCCTCTGAATTTAGTACTTTTTAGCCAGTGAGACCCATGTTCCCTTGGTGACATGGCTAACTGTTGCTACTAGATTAAATCTCATCTCATGACCAAAGTATCTGGTTTATGGAAGTTGCGTTATTACTTTTATCAAACACTGATTCGTTACTTGCTTAGCGCTTGAAGCAGAAACTTGGCACCAGTTAGGAGCAGCACTGTAGCAATATTCATTAACCCCTCGGTGGCAAAACTACAATAATGTTGAATTGCTTTTAGACCCTGAGGCATTTCTAATGTGCTGCCGCTTCCATCGTTTCAAAGAACACCTCAAAGTATATGGTGGCCCAATGGTTAGCACTGCTGCCTCACAGTGGCAGAGACCCAGGTTCAATTCCCAGCTCTGTGTGGAGTTTGCACATTCTCTCTGCCCCGGGTGCTCTGGTTTCCTACCACAGTCCTAAGACGTGCAGGTTAGGTGGGTTGGCCGTGCTAAGTTCTCCCTCAGTGTACCCGAACAGGAGTGTGGCAACTAGGGGATTTTCACTGTAACTTCATTACAGTGTTAAGGTAAGACTACTTATGACTCCTAAATGAACTTAAACTTTAAACTAGTGGCACTTTGGCACAGTGGTTAGCATTGCTGCCTCGTGGCGCCGGGGACCCAGATTTGATTCCAGCCTTGGGTGACTGTCTGTGTTGAGTTTGCACATTCTTCCAGTGTGGAGTTTGCATGACCTCCCTGTGAGTGCGTGGGTTTCCTATGGGTGCTCCAGTTTCCTCCCACAGTTTAAAGATGTGTAGGTTAGGTGGATTGGCCATGCTAAATTTCCAATTTAGTCTCCCAAGGTGTGTAGGTTCGGGGGGGATTAGTGGGGTAAATATGTGGGGTTACAGGGATGGGGCAGGCCTGGGTAAGATGCTCTGTCAGAGAGTTGGTGCAGGCTCGATGGGCTGAATCGCCTCCCTCTGCACTAGGGATTCTATGATGAGGCCGTTAGTGTGAGGATTCACTGATTCAACCCATTAGGGAATTCAGGAAAACTTGCAACGGAGACAATGAACGTAGACCCTCTAAGGGAAAGCTGAATAAGCACATGAGGGTGACAGGAACGGAAAGCTTTGCTGATTTGTTTGGGATGAAGCGGGATGGGAGGCGGCTGGTATGGAGCATAACGCTTGGATCCCTTGGGTCAAATATTACATTTTTGTGCAATTAGCTTGATGCATATTGACTCTATATCCAACCACCTACCCCCCGCTCCCCCTCCCCCCACCCCCTTCCCCCGCCTTTTTAATCCCCACTCTTCCTGATGTCAACCCATTGACAGACCTGGCCAGGTTTAATTTTGACTCTTCTGGTGACAGTGAAACTCTTTTCAATATCAAATGCAACTACCCGCCATTAGGTCTGCAGTCAGCAATGAGTGAAATGCCACCTGGTTTGTGTTTATTCTCTACCCCTCCCTATGGAGAATGGCCTGCCAGAGCCTGTTTCACCCCCTCCAACAACGCATCGCAGGAACGGCTCCCAACCTTTCCAGTAACGCTGTTTTAGCTTGAACTCTAAAGAGTTACAGGGTGGCAACTTGATCAAGCTTTGTTTGTAAACATCAGATTGGCTGATTTTCTCCAAGTGATACAAGAGAAGTTGTAAACTCCTCCGTACTGTAAATGATGCTAATTTAAGGGATTATTTAACCTGATTATTTTGCTGCTCTGGGTTCCTTTCCTCTCCTGGAGGCCACGTGCTTTCTCAGATACTATTGCACTGGCACTGGGTGCTGGAATTGTCAACATGCCAGGAGTGCCCTGCAGTCTCCAGGAATTGGGGAATATTACCTAGGAAAATCTTGTTCATCAAACACTTTGTGTTTATAACATAACAGAAGAAAGGAAAATTGGCTGTACGACCGGGTGGTGCAGTTGGAGATCAAGGGATGAGACCTCCTGGGAAAACATCCAGCCAGAATTGGCAACCATAGCTGATGCCTGTAGGTTGTTGGCATGGGTATTGGGCACGTGTGAGCTTACATGTTGAGCATTGCGGGCTGGGAAAGGACAGGTGGTGGTCCTGTTTCCTCCAGATGTTAAACACAGTGATCAGGGGCCCTGTTGTCGTACTGCAGTTAACAACGCAATGGGGACTTATCAAACAGCCTGCTTTTCTTAACCAGTGCTGACAGTTTCACCACACTCCAAGCTCATGTATGAGCAATATTTTAAGAGCTGATGCAGATGGTGATATGATGCTTTTAAGGAAACAGAGTATTACAAGAAGCATAATTTTCCCACCTGGCTTATATATACCAAAGACATTTCATGTTTCTAAGCTCAGCGTACAAAATGCCCTTAGAACTGGACTCACCGAGCGGAAATTTTCCCGTCCCGCCCACCACGGAAATTGTAGCTGGTGGGGATGGACCATGCAAAGGTCTGTTGACCTCGGGCAGAATATTCTGACCTTGAGGCGAGTGTGGCTGGAAAATCCCATCCACTGGAATATGTGGTTGGAATTTTACCACCGCACCGGCCTCGGGAATCGGAGCGGGCGGGGGGGGGCAGAACGTGGAGGGGGCCGTTGACCTCGGACGGGATTTTACGGTTTCAGGATGAGCGAGACCCTATGTCTTTAGAGGGTGAAGGACAGAGAGGAGAGTAATCAACTAAGTTGATATAATTGTGATCCTTTGCAAATATAATGGTCAGGGGTGTCTGCAAAAGTGATAAAAACACAACATTACATAATTGGTAAAGTGTCAGTTTGATTTGGCCAGAGCGCTTGTGTAAGTGAGTCAGCAGATTATGGTTTCAAGGCTTACTCAAGAATTTGATTACGTAATGTAGGCAGAGACTGCAATGAGGGAGTGCTACATTGTTGGCTGTGCCACCATTCAAGGAGCTTGTTGAGCCAAGGCCCCAACTGCCAGTTCATGGTCGATCCGCCAGGCAGCATTCAGGAGCAAGTGGGAGCATTCTTCCATTGTGCTGGTCAACATTGTGACTCACGTCAGTGTGATGATAAAACAGATTGGCACCTCAATGCTTTCTGTGGCACGTTTCCGACAGTAGACGTGCAGTAGCTTGTTCTTATTAATGTTGAAACGCGTAAGATTATTTTTCACATGAAATACTGTTCAATTGCTGTTTCAAACTTCATTCCAGGCTTGTTCCAAATATGAGTGCTGGATTCCAGAGGAGATTGGAAAGGATTGTATTTGACATGAACAGGGCTTGGTGAAATTGCGATCAATGGGAAGCAGGGGGATATTCCTCAATGGTTGGAGTCATACCTAGCTTAAAGAAAGACACTTGTAATTGTTGGGTGGGGGATTATCTCAGCCCCAGGACATCACTGCAGGAGTTCCCCGATGCTGGGGCAAACCACCTTCAACTGCTTCATCAGTGAAAAAGTTGTCATAAAATCTGAAGTGCCAGATTAGAATTGGCTGGTTTGTAGTTCGTGACTTCTCAGATAATGAACTAGTCAATGTGGGAGTGGGGGGTATCGGGGCAAGTTCTATGTGAGGTCTAGTCTCGGTGTTTAAAGTAGTTACTTTGAAGTGGTTTCATTTCTTCTCTAATTTTTGCAGAGTAACTATTAGACTAACACTAGCAGAACCATCCACAGTCAGTGATTAGGGGTGGAATGGTGGTACAGTGGTTAGCACGGCTACCTCTCAGTGCCACGGACTCGGGATCAATTCTGGCCTCGGGTCACTGTCTGTGTGGAGTTTGCATTTTCTCCCCGTGTCTGTGTAAGCTTCCTCCAGGTGCTCCTGTTTCCTCCCATGTTCCGAAGACATGCGAGTTCGGTTGATTGGCCATGCTAAATTGGCCCTAGTGTCAGGGGAATTGGCAGGGTGGGATTGTGGTCGGTACAGACTCGATGGGCCGAATGGCCTCCACCTGTACTATAGGGATTCTGTGGTTCCATTCTATGGTTTAAACCACTTTGTTGCATGGTTCCCAGCTCAGCACAATTTCCTGGGGAAGGTAGCACTTCTGCACAATTACCAGGCCAACCCTTAACTGGGATCCTCCCAGCGAGTTTCCCCAGCCCATCTTTGGGGTACCTGCCAAATCCGACACTGGGGAGCCAGGAAGTTACGGGCTGGTGTCCTTGCTGGATTGATGACTTACAGTGTAGATCGTGCTGTTGGTTCCCATTCTGTACTAGTATTGTCCGCCTTCTTCAAAGGGAGACAGGCATGTTGGTGACATAGATTCACTTCCTTTGCTTGTCCTTTACTTCTCCTTTACTTCCAAATGATAGCTCCTGCAAATGAAGTAACCTGCTTTGCAGATATTTAATTTGATTTATTATTGTCACATGTATTGGAATACAGTGAAAAGTATTGTTTCTTGCGCATTATACAGACAAAGCATACTGTTCATAGAGAAGGAAATGAGAGTGCAGAATGTAGTGTCACAGTCATAGTTAGGATGTAGAGAAAGATCCACTTACTGCGAGGTAGGTCCATTCAAAAATCTGATGGCAGCAGAGAAGAAGCTGTTCTTGAGTCAGTTGGTATGTGACCTCAGACTTTATCTTTTTCCCGATGGAAGCAGGTGAGAGAGGGAGAGTATCCGGGGTGTGTGGGGTCCTTATGCTGACTGCTTTTCCGACGCAGCAGGAAGTGGAGACAGAGTCAGTGGATGGGAGGCTGATTCGTGTGATGGATGGGCTATGTTCACAACCCTTTGTAGTTTCTTGTGGTCTTGGGCAGAGCAGGAGCCATATCAACTTGTGATACAACCAGAAAGATTGCTTTCTGTGGTGCATCTGTAAACGCTGGTGACAGTGGACATAGCAAATTTCCATAGTCGTCTGAGAAAGTAGAGGCGTTGGTGGGCTTTCTTAACTATAGTGTTGGCATATACGTTTTGGGACAGCAAAATATGGTTTGAGACAAATGAGGTGGCTTGTGATTGGACTCCACCCTCCCTTTGCCTCTCCCAAATGCCGACAAGCAAAGAGAATAGCCAGGCACACACTCAATCTGTGCAGAGTGTCATTCAGTTTGTAATAACACTTAGGATACAATTAAAGCTGGTTGGCCTTGCTGCATCAGGGTTGCTCCAAGTCCTGTCTCACTGGCATCACATTGCAGAGTGATTATATGGTTAACATAGTACCCCAGCACTGGCAATGTCATCACTAGTTGTTTGATTTGAGTGAAAGCTGCTTCTTGTTCTGTGCCACAATACCACTGAACGTAAACAAAAAATGCTGGAAAATCCCAGCAGGTCTGACAGCATCAGACAACAAGGGGAGGCGATGGCCTACCATTAATCTAGAATCTCAACTAATGTTCCAGGGGCGAGGATTCAAATCCTGCCACGACAGATGGTGGAATTTGAATTCAATAAAAAGTGTCTGGAATTAAGAATCTACTGATGACCATGAAACCATTGTCGATTGTCAGAAAAACCCATCTGGTTCACTGATGTCCTTCAGAGAGGCAAATCTGCTGTTGTTATCCGGTCTGGCCTACATGTGTCTCCAGAACCACAGTGATGTGGTTGACTCACAAATGTCCTCAGGCAACTAGAGATGGGCAATAAATGCTGCTCAGCCAGTGACACACATGTCCCACAAATGAATGAAAAAATCTGTGGCGAGAGTAGAGCTAATGTTTTGAGTCTTTGTCAGAGCTCTGAACCACTGAACATCCCTTGCAATGAGCTTGTGTAGAGGTTCACACACTGTGATGACAAATTGGGCATTAACCTGACTAACAAATCCAACAAACATTGACCCACCTTCACATCTGTTAGTTGCTGCACCTCTACCACCTTGGAATGTAACTGCTGACAACTTTATATTGGATGTAATGTGACCAATGGTAACAAGCTATAAGGGTCAGCTGACCAGTAAACCATGGAACCAGTTATAGAATGATGTAATAGTCATCAGACTCACTATAAATAAGAACCTGTTTGAAACTGTGTTGAGCTTGGAGTGGCCTAGGGCGAGGCCCCCAAGTTTGGAGTTATGATGTTTCTTTATTAAACTCTTTCTTAGATTTATAAGTTGGTGTAAGTTTTGTTATATTTTCATTATCTGCATTTGAAGAGTTCATTCTGAAGGAACATACTACAGTTCTTGATTTGATCAGGGTGTAGCTTTTTTGCTGTCAATACATGACCTATGTAATTGACGTCAATTATCTTCAGTTGCAGCTTTTCCTTATTAAGCTTCTGGTTCATCTGGTGAGCTCTCTGTCCAGCAGTTTCACTAGATCATGGTCTGCAGTGGCTTCTTTCATCATATCTCCACGTCCATAATCTACAATATCATCCACAACCACTTCCACTCCTGGAAGGTCATTGACTATCTCGTGATGTCTACATTGCTACTCTTCCAGGGCAACAGAAGTTCCAACTGTCAGGTGCAATTGTCTGAACCTCCCAAATGTCATTGAGAAGATGATCCGGAAACTACTGCTTTTGTACAGCTTCACGTGCTAGAGTCCATCCTTTGCATCTCGGGTGGTAAAGCGCGTTGTGGCACAATTTCTTCCATGGTTGGCAGGGCCTATAAAATAGCTATTGTGATGTGACGTCACGTCATGGTGAGGTTTGAATATTCTGTGAGGGGAGGGATCATGTGGCACAGGGCTGGGTAACTAGATTAAAGTGCATTCAAAAAAAATATTAAAGCGAGGTTCTCACCTTTTGTGGCCGTGAATCTCGTGACGTCACTGGCGAGGGACATGGAAAATTGGCGGTTTCCTGAATCGCTGTACTTTCCAACTCTGGCAGTGAATGCCAGCTGAAAATTACCCCTCGTTCCAAGTGATAGATCAAAATGGCTTCTCTCACAAAGGATGTCATCAGACATCACGTGCCCATAGAATCCCTGAAGTGCAGATGAAGGCCATTTGGCCCATCAAGTCTGCACCAACCACAATAACACCCACAATCGCCTATTCCCATAACCCCACATATTTATCATGCCAATCCCCCGACGCTAAGGGTCATTTTAACCAACCTAACCCGCATATCTTTGGACTGTGGGAGGAAGCCCAAGCGGACGCGGGGAGAATGTGCAAACTCCACACAGACAGTGACCCGAGGCTGGAATCAAACCTGTCCCTGGCTCTGTGAGATAGCAATGCTAACCACTGTGCCATAGTGCCGCTCCCACAGGGCACAAAGGCAATTCTCCAAACGTCACCTTGAAACTTGTTTTTCTTCCTTCTAAAATGCAAACAAAAAAGCTTAAATCGCTTTGAAAAGCTTCAAGTGGATCCTGATACATTAGATATATAAACCTCCTTGGAAGAAACTAATGTTGACTTCATCTGCAATGCCCTTCGTGAGTAATTTGCTTTTCAGAAAAAGCAAGAAGTATTTTTTATAAACTGATTAGAAAGAGCTAGTTATTGCACAGACTGTCAGTTTGATACATAGTTTTCCTTTAAAGTTCCTGCCATTTGACTGTCCTTAACTAAAGTTGGACACACATGGAGTTTATAAACTAGAAGGCTAGCGAGTTCGTGGGAAGTCTGCTTTGAAGCAGGGGCCATTCAACTTTTGCTTAAGTTACACGAGATAAGATAGTTGAACGGAACAGTCAACGGAGGACAAGGAAACATGGCTTTAAAAATAACGAAACCACAAAGAGAAAACAACGACCAGTCAGGAGTTTCTTGCTTGAGACTGTTGTTTTATGGAATAAACAACTTTCATGCACTGTCTGCAGATCTTTTCTGCCCCATGCCTCTCCTGACAGCACTGGCCCTCTGCTGATCTATGGCATGGTTGATGCCAATACTTCCTCACGCATTGACCAAGTGCAAGTATTCAAGTGTGGGTTTTGATCTTGAATGAGAGCAGAGTGTCCCGCAGAGGATAACCTCCAGCCAAGCCCCAATAGTGGCCTCATCCGGCATCAGTGAATGTATTCAGTTGCTGAGGGCTTACTGTGTGGCGATCAGCTCCAATCATTTGTCCTCCTTTGCCCATGGAATGGAGGTTAAACTGTTGTATCAGCGGATTGAGATCCAGTCTGATCATGAATTGGAAATGGAAGACGGTACTCTTCAGCCTCAGAGAGCGGCCAACGTTGATTATCATGACCAATGCGGTTCTCTCTCAATTTTCATTCTTCTCCTTCCCTGGAAAGGCTATTACCTGTTAAAGGAGGACGTTGGTCGATAAGAGCTCCCATAGCTAAAAGGGAGATGTAGTAATGGGTGATATACACTTGTTATGAGGATGTGTTTGAGAAAGTGGAAAATATTAGCAAGTTATCTCTTTCTCTACCACTTCAGCAGAATGAATCGTTAAGTGGTTACAACACAGAAGGAAACAAAAGGTACGTTGTATCTTTGAGGCTGTCTGTGAGAGCCTACATTTTCCCCCAAAGCCCCGCGAAACTTTATTCTTCAGATATGAATCCAATTCCCTTTAGAAAGTCATGATTGAATCCACCATACTCTCAGGAAGTGAATTTCAGGTCCTCGCCACTCTGCATGGGAAAAATAAAAGTTTTTTTTTGTATGGCCTTTGCTTCTTTTGCTAACCACTTCAACGTAATCCAGCAATCTGATTTTGGGGACTTTGGTTCAAATCCCACCACGACAAACGAATTCAATAATAAAATTTAGGGTGGCACAGTGGTTAGCACTGCCGCCTCACAGCGCCTGGAACCCGGTTTCAATTCCCGGCTTGGGTCACTGCCTGCAAGTGTTTCCTCCGGGTGCTCCTGTTTCCTCCCACAGTCCAAAGGTGTGCAGGTTAGGTGGATTGGCCATGCTAAATTTCCCCTTTGTGTCCCGAGATATATAGGTCAAGGGGATTAACGGGTTAAATCCATCGGGTTATGTGGTTAGGGTGGAAGGGTGGAACTGGGAAGAACATAAGAACATAAGAAATAGGAGCAGGAGTAGGCCATCTGGCCCTTCGAGCCTGCCCCGCCATTCAATAAGATCATGGCTGATCTGTCGTGGCTCAGTTCCACTTTCCGGCCCTCTCCCCATAACCCTTAATCCCCTCTCTTATCAAAAACCCATCAACCCGCTTCTTGAAAATATTTAGCGAGGCAGCCTCCACCACTTCAACGGGTAGAGAATTCCAGAGATTCACCACCCTTTGAGTGAAGAAGTTCCTCCTCAACTCCGTTCTAAAACGCCCCCCCTTTATCTTGAGGCTGTGCCCCCTAGTCCTACTGTCTTTTTTGAGCGGGAAGAGTCTCTCCACCTCTATCCTATCCATCCCATTCATCATCTTATACGTCTCAATGAGATCTCCCCTCATTCTTCTAAACTCCAACGAGTACAAGCCTAGTTTATTCAGCCTCTCCTCATAGCTCAACCCCCTCAACTCCGGTATCAGCCTAGTAAACCTCCTCTGCACTCCCTCCAAGGCCAAAATATTTTTGCGCAGGTGCGGCGCCCAAAACTGCACACACTACTCCAGCTGCGGCCTCACCAATGCCCTGTGCAGCTGCAGCAAGACCTCCCTACTTTTATATTCAATCCCCTTCGCTATGAAGGCCAGCATCCCATTCGCCTTCCTGACCACCTGCTGCACCTGCAGGCTGGGTTTTTGTGACTCATGCACAAGGACCCCGAGGTCCCTCTGCACCGTCGCCTGCTGCAGTTTTTCGCCCCGTAAGTAATAGTCCTTCCTACCATTCTTCCTACCAAAGTGGACCACCTCACACTTGCCAACATTAAATTCCATTTGCCATTTCCTGGCCCATTCGCCCAGCCTATCTAGATCCTTCTGCAGACTCTCCACACCCTCCGCACAATTTGCCGTTCCCCCAATCTTGGTATCATCCGCAAATTTCGACACCCTACACTCGGTTCCCTCCTCCAGATCATCTATATAAATGGTAAAAAGCTGACGCCCCAGCACCAACCCCTGGGGCACTCCACTAGTCACCATCCGCCAATCCGAATAGCACCCGTTGACCCCCACTCTCTGCCTCCTATTTGACAACCAATCCTCTATCCACGCTAACACCCTACCCCCAACTCCAAGTCCCCTGACCTTCTGCAATAACCTCTTATGAGGTACTTTGTCAAACGCCTTCTGAAAATCCAGAAAGACCACAGCCACCGGCTCTCCTCTATCCACCGCCCTAGACACATCCTCATAGAACTCCAGTAAATTTGTCAGACACGACTTCCCTTTAATGAAACCGTGCTGCGTCTGCCCTATCAAGCAATTGCCTTCAAGGTGCCTCGCAATTTCCTCCTTAATGACGGATTCTAACATTTTACCTACCACAGACGATAAACTAACCGGCCTATAATTCCCTGCCTTTTGCCTGGCACCCTTCTTAAACAACGGCGTAACATTAGCCGTTTTCCAATCTTACGGCACTTCCCTGGAATCCAGCGACGTCTAGAAAATAACCACCAATGCATCCACTATAACCTCCGCCATTTCTTTCAGAACCCTCGGATGCATTCCATCCGGTCCTGGGGACTTGTCCACAATCAGCCCCTCCAGTCTGTCGAGGATGCTCTGTTGGAGAGTTGGTGCAGATGCAATGGGCCGAACGGCCTCCTTCCACACTGTAGGATGAAGTGATGGGCTGTGGCTATTTCTATGAAGCAATGTGGGATTAGCTTCTGAGGACGAAAGCTGCTTGTGGTACAAGCAACTATTGATAAACCATAGCTAAAAGGGAGATGTAGCGAGGGGTGATATACACTTGTTATGAGGAGGTGTGTGAGAAAACGGAAAATATTAGCAAATGTATCTCTACCACTTCAGCAGAAAGAATCGTTAAGTGGTTACAACACAGAAGGAAACAAAAGGTACGTTGTATCTTTGAGGCTGTCTGTGAGAGCCTACATTTTCCCCCAAAGCCCCGCAAAACTTTATTCTTCAGATATGAATCCAATTCCCTTTAGAAAGTCATGATTGAATCCACCATACTCTCAGGAAGTGAATTTCAGGTCCTCGCCACGGGAAAAATAAAAGTATTTTTTTCCTCACGCGGCCTTTGCTTCTTTTGCTAACCGCGTCAGTTTAAGTTTAAATTTAAGTTTATTTATTAGTGTCATAAATACGTTACGTTAACAATGCAATGAAAAACCTCTAGTCGACACACTCTGATGCCTGTTCGGGTACACTGAGGGAGAATTTGCTACGGCCGATGCACCTAACCGGCACGCCTTTCGGACTGTGGGAGGAAATTGGAGCCCCGGAGGAAACCCACACAGACACGGGGAGAATGTGCTGACTCTGCACAGACAAGGCTGTAATTGAACCTGGGTCTCTGGCGCTGTGAAGCAGCAGCGCTAACCACTGTGCCACCATGCTGCCCTGCAAGGAAATGGTTAAATATTTGAAAATGTTTTTGCTTTTAAAGGGTTCGGGGAAAGAGGGAAGGTAGCTCTTTCTGAGAATCAGTACATTGTGGGTCTGCTGTTGTGCTGCTAAGTTTTCATAATTCAATGACTGTGGCCTGTTCTGCCATCGATATGATTTCTTTGACGTATCTGTGTGGTTTACTTTGTTCCATGTCTAATGTGAACAAAGAACAAAAGTACAAGTTCCACGGCAAAGTGTAAAAATAGCTTATTTTCCCCTGTATGGGCCAATGCGTTTGAAATTCTGTGAATTGCACCTATTTGTAGCCCCGCAGTTAAGGTTTACAGCAGAATATATTTTGTGACGGGCTGGATGCCTGTATTTCATAACTGAAAGGTCAGGGTTGGAAAGGTTCCAAGTCTACAGTTTGTTTTCGTTTGCAGAATTAACCTTTTTTCTTTCATCCTCATTGCTCAGCATGTTTCTATCATGGGACGTTTCGCTTGCCTTTCACCTTGCCCCTCCCTTGACTCCAAGCTCCAGCCCTGTCGAGCATGCTGCTACATTGGCTGAGTTGAAAATGTGGCCCAACCCTTTGCCAATGCATTTCTGGCATGGATTAATCCTCCCTCCATCAGCTTTTTTCCTCCTCTCTGGGAAGTATCTCACTCCTGCTGATTTACTGCTGGGCGGCACAGTGGTTAAGCGCTGCTTCTCACAGCTCCAGGGACCCGAGTTCAATTCCAGCCTCGGGTGACTGTCTGTGTGGAATTTGCATGTTCTCCCCGTGTCTGCGTGGGTTTCCTCCTGGTGTTCTGGCTCCCCCCCCCCCCACACACACAGTCCCAAGGACGTGCAGGTTAGGTGGATGAGCCATGGTGAATGTATGGGATTGGGGGGGGGGGGGGGGGGGGGGGGGGCGGGTAGGGCGGGTAGGGCGGGGTAGAGGGCCTGAGAAAGATGCTCCCTCAGAGAGTCGGTGCTGACTCGATGGGCGAAATGCCATCCTTCTGCCCTGTAGGGATTCTATGATTCTTCACTCTATGATTCTTGAAGTGCATTCATGCCACCACCATAACTTGTGTCTATATAACTCCTCCAGTGTTCTTAAACATCTCTGGGTGCTTCACCAGCAACACTGAGGGGAGGTGGTGACGTAGTGGTGTTGTCGCTGGGCAAGGGATCCAGGTTAATGCTTTGGGGACTCGGGTTCAAATCCCACCATGGCAAATGATGAAATTTGAATTTGTTAAAAATCTAGACCTAAAAGTCTAATGATGACCATAAAACTATTGTCGATGGTTGTGAAAACCCACCTGATTCACTAATGTCCTTTAGGGAAGGAAATCTGTTGTCCTTACCAGGTCTGGCCTCCATGTGACTCCAGATCTTCAGCAATGTGGTTGACATTTAAATGCCCTCGGGGATGGACAATGAAAGCTGTCCCAGTCAGTGACGCTCATATCCCAAGAATGAATTAAAATTATAAAAGAAAATTTGATACCACGTAACAGAAGGAGACCACTGACCAAAAGCTTTACCAATGTGCTAGATCCTCAAGCCCCTTTAAAAGGAAGGGGCGAATCCTAGAGCTGCAAGTTGGGAGATCACGGTTGCCAAAGGTGCAGTGTAGAAAATCAGGTTCGCAAGATGTCAGAAAAGGAAGGACGCAGACATCTTGGAGGACGGTATGACTGTCCGTGCAAAATGGTTCCAGCGTCACAACTCCGCCAAACTGGTGGAATGTAAATCCAAAGGCCATCCTGTCTGTGGAGTGAGACTAGCTCTTGGAACCAGTTCACTTCATCTCCGAGTAGGCTTGGGTTCTGTCTCCAGAGTCTGCCTGCTCTTGTTCTATGGTCATGGTATTGATGCAAAGCGAAACCCATTTTGCAATGACCTCACTTCCTCCTTACCCATGTTAACGTGCCAAAGTATTGCATGATTGGGCCATTGTGAACGTAATTCCCCACTTCTGTATTACTGCTTTGACTTCTCCCTGATCACCAGTTGATCTCTCCGGGTCATTCGCCCTTTCCGTTTGTGGCCTCCTGATGTAACTAAACAAAAGACAGACTAAAAAAAGTAGACGCCTCTATTGATTGCAGCTGTGCTTTCAGTGGGCTTATGATGTTAAGTCACACGGGAAGTCCTTACCTAACATTATCCCAACACAGCATTCTCATCGCATTGTTGCTGTTTTGCGTTAAAGTTGCTGCAACAACCAGCCTTGTGTACGGGGACTCGTTTGTTTGCAGTGATGGGGGGATTGAACGTATGTGGGCAGGCTGGTGATGACTGCTTAGGTGGTTGGTGGGAGGGGGTGGAGGGGTGTGGAAAGGGATTCGATGCTGGTGATGTTCGGAGTAAGTTGCAGGGGGGGGGAGAGGATGCCAGCAACGACTGTGTAGGGAAGAGGTTGGAGTCCCTGGTATCTCAGAAGTATCTCAGTCCCTTTCCCATGTTCACACCTTCCCGATGTGCTCTGTGAGGGCTGGCACACAGCTCCGGTCCCAGTCACCAACAGCAGGAGGCCTGGCTGTGTGGTTTTTCCACTTTTCACTTGAATTCCCTGCAATCCAGGGAAACCAAGGTTGACTTGAACTCACCAGTCAGTTGCAGCATTTTATTCGAAACAATAATGCGTTCGACAAAGCCGGTTACTAGAATCGTTCAATGTAAGGCTGACTCCAAACAGGACAGCCTGTACATTCAAACATCTTTCCAGCTCGTCAAGCGTTTCCTCAGGTAAAATGTAGTAACTGAAGAATTGTTTTTAGGTGATTGATTTAG
The DNA here is from genome assembly GCF_965287045.1 of Carcharhinus amblyrhynchos. NCBI lineage: Eukaryota > Metazoa > Chordata > Chondrichthyes > Carcharhiniformes > Carcharhinidae > Carcharhinus > Carcharhinus amblyrhynchos. The sequence goes on along the minus strand of NC_137345.1, from coordinate 11,677,690 downwards.
GAAATGTATATTTAAAGTTTATTTTTTAGGCTTTACAAGTAGGCTTACATTCACTGTTACTGTGAAAATCCCCCACTTCGGCGCCTGCTCAGGTACACTAAGGCACAATTTAACATGGCCAATTCACCCAACCTGCACATCTTTGGACTGTGAGAGGAAACCGGAGCACCTGGAGGAAACCCATGCAGACACGGGGCGAACATGCAAACTCCACACAGACAGTGACCCGAGCTTGGAATCGAACCTGGGTCCCTGGCACTATGATTCCAGTGGCTCTACCTTTTTTACCTTTTTATGATGGGAACTTAGGGTGGCATAGTGGTTAGCACTGCTGCCTCACAGCGCCAGGGACCCAGGTTCGATTGCAGCCTTGGGTGACTCTCTATGTGGAATCTGCACATTTTTCCCCGTGTCTGCCAAGGGTTTCCTACGGGTGCTCCAAAGATGTGCAGGTTAGGTTGACTGGCCATGCTAAATTGTCCCAAGAAGTGTAGGTTAGGAGGATTGAATAAAGGAATAGAATACAGGTAAAATGGTCTGTTGGAGAGTCTTTGCAGACTCGATGGACTGAATGGCCTTCTTCTACACTCTCTAGGGATTCTATGTAAGGGTTCTATGATACAAACTGTTGCAGACAGGAAAATGCCCATCCGTTGACCCATGCATCCAGTCCCAAGTACAGCAATGCTTGTTCATCACCATTTGTACACTCCCTGCTACATGACTGAAAGCCATGTAACCTCCTGGTTAAAAATGGATACAATCTCGCTGAGTTCTGGTAAAGTTAAACTCAGGTTGATATCAGCAGTTTAAAAAGTTTAGTCAACATCAAACTGGTGCAATTTGTTGAGCTGAGAGGGAAGGACGTGGCGAAAAACTGTAGCAGGCGACGGTGCAGAGGGACCTCGGGGTCCTTGTGCATGAGTCGCAAAAACCCAGCTTGCAGGTGCAGCAGGTGGTCAGGAAGGCGAATGGGATTCTGGCCTTCATAGCGAGGGGGATTAAATATAAAAGTAGGGAGGTCTTCCTGCGGCTGTATAGGGCATTGGTGAGGCCGCAGCTGGAGTACTGTGTGCAGTTTTGGGCGCCGTACTTACGCAAGGATATTTTGGCCTTGGAGGGAGCGCAGAGGAGGTTTACTAGGCTGATGCTGGAGTTGAGGGGGTTGAGCTATGAGGAGAGGCTGAATAAATTAGGCTTGTACTCGTTAGAGTTTAGAAGAATGAGGGGAGATCTCATTGAGACACATAAGATGATGAATGGGATGGATAGGATAGAGGTGGAGAGACTCTTCCCGCTCAGAAAGGATAGTAGGACTAGGGGGCACAGCCTCAAGATAAAGGGGGGGGCGGTTTAGAACGGAGTTGAGGAGGAACTTCTTCACTCAAAGGGTGGTGAATCTCTGGAATTCTCAGCCCGTTGAAGTGGTGGAGGCTGTCTCGCTAAATATTTTTAAGACGTGGGTTGATGGGTTTTTGATAAGAGAGGGGATTAAGGGTTATGGGGAGAGGGCGGGAATGTGGAACTGAGCCACAACAGATCAGCCATGATCTTATTGAATGGCGGGGCAGGCTCGAAGGGCTAGATGGCCTACTCCTGCTCCTATTTCTTATGTTCTTATGAAACTGGAAGAGAAAGTGTCAAAGGCTTTTCCCACCTTGTTCAGTGTTACACTTGGCATTATATAATAGAGTTATTGCCGCAGTAAAATGAACTGCAGTCAAAGTAGCACTTTTACAATGCAGATTTTAACTTGAAGACAAGGCAACTGGTAACAATCTTGGCTTCTATTCTGCACATCGGAGCATGGATTTAAATAAAGGCTGTATTACAATGAACAAGTTTATGTTGCTCCACGATACTGAAGGTCAGGGTTCAGGTTGCTGTTTTTCTCTCCCTAAATTGGTCATGTCGTGTGACTCCACTAATAATTTGGTTCCTCTTTGTCCTGTAATAATAAAAGCTTTACTGATTTTGATTTTATATTGTCACGAATCACAATGACATTACCTTCAAGGGTGTCCTAACTTTGGCTGTCTACACATCTTAAATTCTTTCCTTCTGAGGAGCTTAGCATTTCTGTAGCCTTGGATCACCCTCTCATTTAGGCAAACTCTTCCTGCTTGGGCAGCTTAACATTTTGTATAGCAGTCATCTAGGTAATCTGTTTCTACTCCTAGAGCAATTCGCACCTAATCATTCCTAAGATGCTCTCACACCTTTGGAATGCCCTGATCACATTTAGAGGCTTGCCTGCCCCTGGAAATGCTGGCTGTTACAGTTGCTAGGCAAATTTCTACCTTAGAGGCCTTACTAAACTCTTGTTACTGTTGCTGCAAGGCAAATCTTTGACTAAACTTTATTATGAACTTTGTTTTGGAAGCTAGTATGCTAAAGTCCAACAGAGCCAAGTGAGGAATGTTGTTCATAGATTTTGGAACATGTTGCAGTTTGGGTATCCTGTTCAGTTATTAAAGCTGCAATATAACGCTAGCCTTAGTAATAGTCATCATGACAATTATCATTGATCGTTGTAAACACCCATCTGGTTCATTGATGTGTTTTAGGGAAGGAAATCTGCCATCCTTACCTGGTCTCTCCTACATGTTGACTTGACCGCCACAGAAATGTAACTGACCTTTGAAATAGCCCAGAAAGTTACTCAGTTCGAGGGCAATTAAAAATGGACCACAGATGCTGGTCTTGCCAAAAATGCTGCAAGTTCATCTGTGACTCTTTAGGTCAGTAGAAACGATTGCACCATCGGTTTGATGGATCTGGTCTTTTGGCTGTCTCAAGTTTTGTCACCCTCCCCACTCATCAGCTATTAAGAGCTTCTGTCTTTGTTGCAAAAATCCATGTGAAACATTTAGAATTGACAACAGTGAAATTGTTGTGTTAAAAAGTATCAGCTAGCATTTGAAACGAAAATTGGAGGAACCCGTCTTCCTGTTGGAAGTGTTCAATATATATAATGAACGGGACATTTTCCATATCTGAGAAGCTGTAGGAGGCATTTGGGCAATGACAGTTTGATTTATTGTGTGGTTGTGACTGAGGCAATTAACTGTGGTAAGTCTGTACTGGCCTTGGAAAAGGTCCAGAGGAGGTTCACAAGAATGGTCCCTGGAATGAAGAACTTGTTGTATGGGGAACGTTTGAGGACTCTGGGTCCATACTTGCTGGAGTTTAAAAGGATGAGTGGGGGGATCTTATTGAAACTTACAACAGACTGTGATAGAGTGGAGGTGGAAAGAATGTTTCCACTAGTAGGAAAAACTAGAACCAGAGGGTACAACCTCAAGCTAAAGGGATGATCCTTTTAAAACAGAGATGAGGAGGAATTTCTTCAGCCAGAGAGTGGTGAATCTGTGCAGAAGAGTGTTGAGGCCAAGCCATTGAGTGTCTTTAAGACAGAGATAGTTAAGTTCTTGATGATTAAGGGGATCAGGGGTAATGGGGAAAAGGCAGGAGAATGGGGATTAGAAAAATATCAGCCAGGATTGAATGGTGGAACAGATTCGATGGGCTGAGTGGCCTAATTCTGCTGCTATGTCTTATGGTGACATGAGGGAATGCGTATCTGATTGTCAGTGGAAGATTTTGAGCCCTTGTGTGTGTACCTTTGCTTTGTGCAAAGAGGTGGTTGAGCTTTGTGTGCTTGGCCGTGTAGTCTTGCACACAGAGCAAGAAAAAATGCTTTTAATTGGTGCAAATGTAACAGTGTTGTGTATGTGTGTGTATATCATTTGACCACAAGGACCTCATCAGAAATGTGGTAGTTAAAAATGTGGTAGTTAGAAGAAGTGGGGGATCTTTGCCAGTCATCTTATTTGTGTGATTGTGATGACTTGCAAGGTGAGGCAGTGCAGCTTTGGTGGAACTGGAAGATCCCACCAGTGGGAAGGGTCAGAGATACCCTCTTTAAACTCCTCCCTGGCCAAAAAAAGCAGAAAACACCACTCTCTCAGACACTCTTCAGGCTAAAACCAGGGCCGGTGCAAGATAGTCAGCTGCCCAAGGTGAACCTTGAGCCTTATGACTTCCCGCCCCCAAAATTAACTTAATATTGTTCATTCATATGATTTTTAAAAAATCTGCATTTATAATTACAGATTAATTTTACATGAAAAAAGAAGGTATCACATACATTGTTTTACATTTTTCACAGTATGTGTACTAGTGGAAATGCATGTAACAATGTGTAAATGGCTCATCTGATGTAATTCTGTGTCCCTACAACAGGTACAAGATCATTATTGCTGGGAAAAAGCTTTTTGTCATGCATTCATTGCCTCCCCGTGTCTGCCTGGGCTTCCTCCACAGCCTGAAAGATGTGCTGGTTAAGTGAATTGGCCATGCTAAACTCTTCCTCTGTGTACCTGAACAGGCACTGGAATATGGTGACTAGGGGATGTTCACTATAACATCAATGCAGGGTTAATGTCAGCCTACTTATAACACTAATAAATAAAATTAAAAACGTATTTATACTGTATGAGAAGGGACAGCTGATAGGTAGGGGCATTGCTATGGAAAATGCACCAGTTAATGGTTATTGACAGTCAACTGCCAAGCATTATTTGAAATTTAAACCAGGCAGCTTGACTCTGGTCAAAGCATTGTCCTGAGGAATGAACCAGCAAACTGTTGCCACTTACTTTGTTTAGCTGAAACAGATGCAATGTGTGTACCTGTTTTTTCTGTCTACAAAGAACAGGTCCATTTGTATTAATGTGTGGATCTTCTAGTATGTACAAATGTGAAACATTGCAAGTCCAACTGACAATCTTAAATTAGTTGTCAGCTTAGCTCTTAGCACACTTTGGATTATTTAGCAAACGTTGCCCAATCGTGGAATCACACCTCAATTTGGACACTGTCTGCATTGCCAGTGCAGAACTGATGGACCGAAGGGCCTCTTCTGCATACTGATTCTATGACTGTTTTGAGTTTTGCGAGCACAGGCTGGTTGGGTACTAATGTGCAATTGCCCGATGCAAACAGCAAAAGAGATATGCTGATTGCCGCAATTCGCCAGTCTTGGGGACATTATTTCTGTTGACACTGATGTTCTCGCAGAATGTCCTGATGGATGCAAAATGCAACGCTTGACATTTTAAAAAAATTCTTTTTATAGCAATTCTCAAGTTCTGTACCACCAAGCAACTACAACTAGATGAAATCTGTACGATTTACACAATCAATAATCATTATTACTTATACTTTTATTTGCTGGATTGAAGTTTTGGAATAGTCATGTAGATATACAAATTTGTAAAGCTGTAGTATAAACAGAACGAAGAAAATAATATGAAATTTTGGGATGACTGCAAATGTAAGTCTCTGTGTATGTCATTCAAGAGTGCTAGACACGGAAGCATTTTTGTTTGCTATATAATTTTATGAATAGTCCATTCAGTTTCTTTGTTACCCCTTCCCCGCCACAATTTTGCTCTGGAGATCACTTTGTTTGCCTGGTGGTTAAAAACGGTAGTTGACTTTATTTGGAGGAATTAAAATTACATAAAAATCCGGCAGATGTCAAAGAAAGAATATTCTCTGCATGCAAATCAAGTTGAAGTTTACATATTAGTGTCACAAGCCGGTTTACATTAACACGGCAATGAAGTTACTGTGAAAATCACCTAGTCTCCATACTCTGGCGCCTGTTCGGGTACACCGAGGGAGAAGTTAACAAGGCTGTTGCACCTAAACTGTGGGAGCAAGTTGGAGCATCCAGAGGAAACCCAAGCAGGCACGGGGAGAATGTGCAGACTCTGCACAGACGGTGACCCAAGCCAGGATTTGAACCCAGGTCCCTGGCACTGAGAGCCAGCAGTGCCACTACTGTGCCACAGTGCGCTCCATGTTTTGTCTTTGGAATATCAGTCGGAGATGCCCAGTTTCCTGAGCACGTTGCTGGGATGCAGTTCGGCAAAGCTTGAGATTTTGGCCAGAATTGTTTGCCTTTCGGGCATGTTTGATTTGATTTATTATTGTTACATGTATTAACATACAGTGAAAAGTATTGTTTCTTGTGCGCAATACAGACAAAACATACCATTCATGGAGAAGGAAAGGCGAGAGCAGAATGTAGTGTTACAGTCATAGCTAGGGTGTGGAGAAAGATCAACATAATGCAAGGCAGGCCCACTCAAAAACAGCTTCTTCCCTGGTGCCATCAGACTTTTGAGTTGGTTGGTACGTGACCTCAGACTTTTGTATCTTTTTCCCAAAGGGAGAAGGTGGAAGAGAGAATGTCCGGGGTGCCTGGGGTCCTTAATTATGCTGGCTGCTCTGCCGAGGCAGCGGGAAGTATAGACAGAGTCAATGGATGTGCACGCCATCAGCCCTGGAGCGCGATTTCGTGCTGGCTGGCCGAGAGGAGTAACGGTACAGGCGTCCCAAAAACTTCCTGAACGCTGACAGCTACCCCGGGGAGCTGCAGTATCGTTCTGCTGGCATTCGCATCAAAGTAATGTTGCAAATTTCTCTAGCATTTAGAATCAAGCACCTGGCAGCATAACACCTCAACCCTCAAATGCTCTTTTATTTCATTTAATCTCAGTTTAGTCGACTGTGCGCGGCTTGTGTCGACTGTGCGCGGCTTGTGTCGACTGTGCGCGGCTTGTGTCGACTGTGCGCGGCTTGTGTCGACTGTGCGCGGCTTGTGTCGACTGTGCGCGGCTTGTGTCGACTGTTAGGTTTAGTTTGTGTTCTCTTGGCTTAGTTTCTCCATAAATGGAGCCAGCCAATCCTGTTGCCATTCTGAGCATTTTTCCTGTTTCTTTTTCCTGACAGCCTTCTCTAATTTTGTGAGTTATGCTCTCCACTTTTCGTCCTGTTTTGCCCAAACATGTTTCGGAGATAAACTTGACTATTTTCACTATAAAAGTTCCCATTACATTTGCGTTCTTTCTTTCTTCCTTCCAAATATTTTTCTCCAACTTTAACCATTTCTCCACGGTAACATTCTACGATTCTTTGATATTTAACTTTGTGAAGATGTTGTAGACCTGGACCCAGATTTTTATGGTGCTCTGATGGAAAACTGCGTGAGATGACGTCGGGATGTATCCCGGTCTCATTGTGCACGGTTGTAATATTGAGGTGGGCAGGCACAAGTGGGAGTTGGCATCATGCCCGCTGACAATTAAAGGGCAATTAAAGCCATTAACAAGCCTATTTACACTGATATTAATTTGCCCTTGCATGTCTGTCTCAATTTGTGTTCAAGCATCTGGAGTGGGAATTGAACCCACACCTCTGTTTGAAGGCTACAGACTGAATCGATAGATGGCAAAGTGGCAAACAGCACTACTGTTTCACTGCTCCAGGCACCTCAGTTCAATTCCAGCCTTAGGTCACTGCCTGTGTGCAGTTTGCACAGTCTCCCCTTGTCTCCGTGGGTTTCCTCCGGGCGCTCCAGTTTCCTCCCACACTCCAAAGGTGTGCGGGTTAGGTGCTAAATTGCTCCTTAGTATAAGGGAGATTAGTAGGTTTAATATATTGCGAGGATAGGGCCTGGGTGGGATTGTTGTTGATGCAGGCTTGCTGAGCCAAATGCCTCCTTCTGCACTATCAGGGATTCTGTGATGCTTTGGGCTTGTGAATAAGTGACTGTGTATTGGACTGGACCAGAAATTGGTTAGTGGTAGACAGCAGTGAGTTGCAACATGTGGCAGGTGTCTGGATGACAACTGTTAGTAGCGTCTCAGGGGTCATTAATGGGACTAGTATTGTTTTACCATTTTTATTAATGACTGGGAGGATGGAGTCTCGTGCCAAGTGTCTGATTGATGCTCAGCTGAGAGCAATGGCAGCGATCATTATCAGCACATACAAACTTAAACAGATGGGAAAAAGCCCGACACTGGGCAGGGAAATTAAAGTCTTGATATTCAGCAGGGATGTTGATTACTGAGCAACTAATAAAGGGCAACAGGGAGAAACCATTGGAACATTTTGGTTGGACTGGCTGTATTAAACATTGGCACCAAGTTCACAGGGAAGTCAACAGATTGTTTGGTTGCGTAGTTATGGGTGTAACTTGTAACCTAAGGGAGACGTCTTCAAGTTTATTTTTGGCCTCGGTGAGACCACATCTGGAGAACCGCATGCAATTTTGGGTTCTTTCAAAGATTGTTCTGACGTTGATGTTGCCATCCCTGTAGGCATGTGAGAACAGTAGACTTCCAGTCATTGCAGAGTGTTCCAATGTGCACCTGGCCTGAGTATTCTGGCTCCAGAAACAAGGCCACAGGTAGCTGCAGGTTTTGCAGGCATTCGCCACCTTAAAGTTGGTGGCCAAAACATACCTGATCAGATTAAATGTTGCTGAGATTTGCAGCTTGCAGAATCTCCCAAAGCATTTGACAGCCACCTTTTTGAAGTGTATTCAGTGGTACTGTAGGAAACTTGGCAATCGATTTACTCACAGCAAGCTCTCAGAAATGGCAATACAATTAGGTATTATTTTCATGAAATAATTAGGTAGCGCCTTCAGTGTTGTAGAGCAGGAGCATTATTGAGCAAGACTTGACACGGAGCTACGTAAGGAGATATTAGGGCCGTTGACTAATTAAATGCGCAGTATGTTAGGTAGACAGTAACTGTGCAGGAAGTAACAGCTGCTTTTTCCCCACCCCTGCAATGTCGAATTTGGACACAGAGGAATGGGTCTGGGGAAAATAGGTGGGAGTTTTATTGGGAAGGCTCTCCCCAGAGAGGTTTTTCAGGGGCAGATGTGGGGCAGGCAGCCAATCCAGGTCCACGAGGCCTGAAGCCAATTAGGTTAGACCTTGCAGACGCGCTGGCGTTTCGTTGGCAGTGGCGAGTCAGCCCTGCCATGTCCGAGGGTTCTACCCAGCCTGTGGTAGGGGGAGGAGGGAGGCATGGCCTGGGGCATCGTCAGAGGTGGGGTGGCCTCGTGGTACAATTGCTAGACTGTTAATCTAGAAACTCAGCTAATGTTCCTGGGATCCCAGTTCGAATCCTGCCACGGCAGATGATGGAATTTGAATTCAAATTTAAAAAAAAATCTGGACCATGAATTCATTGTTGGAATAACCCGTCTGGTTCGTTAATGTCCTTTAGGGAAGGAAATCTGCCATCTTTACCAGGGGCGGTATGGTGGCACAGTGGGTAGCACTGCTGCCTCATAGCACCAGGAACCTAGGTTCAATTCCGGCCTTGGGTGATAGTGTGGAGCTTGCATGTTCTCCCAGTATCTGCGTGGGTTTCCTCTGGGTGCTCTGGTTTCCTCCCATTGTCCAAAGATGTGTTGGTTAGGTTGATTTGGCTGTGATCGTTTCAGGGGGATTAACAGGGGGTCACAGGGATAGGGCCAGGGTGGGATTGTTGTCAGTGCAGACTCAATGGGCCAAATGGCCTCCTTCTGTACCACAGTGATTCTATGATTCTTGCCTACATGTTAGCCGAGAGCCACAACAATGTGGTTGACTCTGAACTGCCCTCTGAACAAGGGCCACTAGGGATGGGCAATAAATTCTGGCCTGCCAGTGACGCCCATCTCCCACAAGTGATTTTTAAAATAAAAGATGCTTCTGCTTCTGGCAAGAAAGGCTTCATTATGGTTCTCGTTTTGAGGGAAAGGCCTCGTGGCTTTGCCATTAAATATATGCCTGCAAGGGTGCGTCCATGTTGAGGCACCCTCATGGTTATCAATCTGCCTTGGCAGTGCTCACATCTCCTGGAGCAGCGGCCAGTCTTGAATGAGATGGCATGCACAATTAGGGAGGATGTCTTTGGGAAGACTGCAGGCCTGTGAGAATATCCTTGGCCGATATGAGAATTGAACACGCGCTGTTACGTGTCTCTGCGTCACTGACCAGTTGTCCAGCCAACTGAGCCAAACTGACTCACTGTAACTGCAGCATAAGTTCAAAGCTAGGTCTTCGACTGCACTGTACAGCTGTGTTGCTACCCCCTTGTTTTTGGAGCACTTTGAGAGTTCTGCTTTGAATGTACAGTTTTTCTCTCCACAAGAGCTGAACTCGTTGCTGAAGCATTCTTCCAGCACAACAATAGTTTTGTTTTGCAGCAGCAGAGGGGTTCCTCTGTACTCTCTGCAGGCAACGTGCAATCTGTTAATTGTCCATTACCAACTGGAGCCAGTTCCGTGTAAACCTTCTCCTCCACCCTGCCTGCTTCTCGAGCAATGTCAAGCTGTCTGCTGCAGTAAAAATCAAATGCTGCGTTTCCAAATGACTTGTGGACTCGGGCTGAAACTCACTCTCCTACAGTGCTTCGACAACGAGTGAAGGCTTACATTTATAGAGCGCTTTGCATACCATTCGTGCCTCAGTGTTTACGGTTAATAAAGTACTGTTTGAAGTGTGGCCACTGTTGCAACATAGGAAACGTGGCAGCCAATTTGTGCACAGCAAGCTCCCACATACGTGTAAATGTCTTCCGATTCTGGGAAAAAAAATCACACTTTTGACTCAAAATGCTAAGAGTTTCAAGTGTATTTTTTTGGTTGATGCACTGTTACTTGGCAAATGACTGCAGTGCAGCAGTAAATATACCCCCGGGATATATGTTCACATCACAATTAAAGTTCCTTTATTAGCGTCACAAGCAGGCTTACATTAACACCGCAATGAACTTACTGTGAAATTCCCCTAGTCGCCACGTGCCTGATTGGCCACGCTAAATTCTCCCTCAGTGCACCCAATGCACCGAACCAGCAGGTCTTTCAGACTGTGGGAGGAAACTGGAGCTCCTGGAGGAAACCCACACAGACACGGAGAGAACGTGCAGACTCTGCACAGTGACCCAAGCTGGGACTCAAACCCGGGCCCCTGGCGCTGTGAGTCAACAGTGCTAACCACTGTGCCCACCGCACTGTCCCTTTGTTGTTCCTAGCCCTTTACAAAGAATATAACAATGAGCAGACCACCTTTTTTGTTTTGGTGTTGTTGATCGAGGGGTCAGTGTTGACCAGGGCAGACTCAAAGAGTTTCAGAAAAGTCCCAGGGTTTTCCAGCCCTGCCAGCCACCTGGGTTTGCTCAGTCCCACCCAAAGACAACGGGCTTGGGACTGAGCCATTGAACCTCCCTCGGTGGGTCGCACCACCAGCTGACCGGGAAAATCCCCGCCCCAGTAACCTCTTAAGAGAGGGATTTAAATAAAAGCCTCCTTTTGTGTTTTATTTTTTTCACGGTTTACCCAGGTCGCATTCTTCAATGGCCTCAAATTTGAGAGAAGCACTTAACAAGCTTCACTGACCAGTTAGCACTTGACTAATGCGATGCATCGGCACTCGATACACCTCTGAGATTACTGGTGGCTCCTGTGTGGCCTCCGCGGGGGGACTGGCTCATCTGTGCATCTTCATTCCCAGTCCATCAGCAGAGAACCATGATTGATTTTTTTTTTACCCTCTTTAGTCCATGTCAACGATTTCTGACTCCAGCTCCTCCCTCCCCACCCCCCTTATTAACTGATCAGTGCCTTTTTAGCTCTGCAGTTACTCATTGTAATGCTCTCTCTGAGGCCTGCCTGTCTATCATCCGACCTCCATCTGAGGGATGGTCGTACTATGAATAATCATTCTTCACTGATTCCTAGTCTCTGCTGCCATCTCCACCCTGTCCCATAGAGGGGTGAGTCTGCGTCCTGATATTATCTGTCTATGCCATCTTCCTGGTATATGTTTTCCAGGTGTTTTTGCCTCCCAAACACTCCGCTCCTGTTTGCATCACGTGTCTAAGTATTTATTTGTTTGTGTCACCAGTAGGCTAACATTAACATTGCATTGAAGTTACCAAGAAGGTCCCCTAGTCGCCACACTCAGGCGCCTGTTCCGGTACACTGAGGGAGAATTTAGCACGACCAGTGCACCTAACCGGCACGTCTTTCAGATTGTGGGGAGAAACCCCAGAGCACCCGGAGGAAACCCATGCAGACACGGGGAGAAGGCGCAGACTCTGCACAGATGGTGACGCAAGCCGGGAATCAAACCCAGGTCCCTGGCACTGTGAGGCAGCAATGCTAACCATGCTGAATGCTGAAAATACGTGAGCTTCCTCCCTCACTGCCTCAAACGTGTTCCTCTTAACCCCAGCTTTCCCGAGCACTCGCTCCTCTGCCCACTTGACCACCCGTGACGCACATAATATCCGTCTCTGTCCTTTTGATGCTCTTATTCAAGCCTCGTTACTTTTCTCGATGGCCCAGCTTTCACTGCCGCACAAGGGCTTTCAGAAGGCAAATTTCCATCATAACTGAGGTGCCGAGGCCAGTCCAAGCACTTTTAAATGAGCTGACAACACAGCAGCCCAGAATACTGCATTCCCCAAGTGTGATCTAGAGGCAGAGAGGAGTGGCGTAAAATCGCAAGGACAGGATTCCCTCTGGGATCTGACCTGATTGTGGTTCCACTCCGGGGTGGGCAGGTCCTTGGAGAGGTAAGTCTGCCCTTGCCCCCCCCCCACCCAGTTAAGGCCACTTAAGGGCCTTTTCCTGCCCAGCCTTCATTTCTAGGCCGGCAGACGGATGATAAATGTGGAAAGGAATAAAGTCCGATCTCAGGAGGGAAAGAGACTGGGCCCCTCTCCATCAGAAGCCCCCCTTGTCGGTGGGGGTTACCTTCCCCCTGTGGTCTGATAATCTCGGCCCCCCACCTCCCAAACTTCCCACCCAAACTGAAATTCCAGCCCATAATCCTTGTCTGGCCTGAATTTCCTTGGTCGACTTTGCATCTCCTGGGGTGAGTAACCCAAGATAGTGTCAACCTTATGAGTGCATTGTCACCAATCTGCAGCTGAAGACATGGTGGCTCTTGCTAAAGGAGGGGTGGTTGGGTGTGGGGGTGGGGAGGGGGGAAGAAATGAAATAGGAAGAGGAAGGCAGCCTTCCCTAAAAGTGATAATCCTGTATTAGTATGGCAACTTTTGCGTGCAGGCGCGTGTGTGTGTATATTTTATATACATATTTGCTTCCTTGCATCATTTCAATGGCTGTAAAAGAATTTGGGATGTCCTGAGGTCATGAATCTAATATCCGTAATCTGCATAAAATATTGCGTGCATAAAATAATGATGTACAGCCTGTCAAAGATGCGACCACGTTGGAAAGACAGGAGGTGGGGGAGGGACTCAAACTGCAAAGCAATGGGATTCTTTCTTTTCATTCATGGAGTGATCGAATCTGCAAACAGCCATCCTGATCATTTGACCCTTTCCTTGCTCCCTCTTATACATTAAATATTACTTATTTACCTTCTGCCTGGGGTGGCTTTTCAGTAACATAATCCCCGGTTCGCAGGTAGCAGCGGAAAGGCAAAAACGTACCAGTTCGGTGTTCACAGGATAACTCGAGGCAGAGGAGATCTATAAAGACATTTGCAATCTTGAGATTGTATACCTGGATGATAATACAACTGTACAATGAGGCATTGGTTTCGGAGCTGTTAGTTTTTACTGCTGCCATGATGCTGGTTTCATTCTGAGCAGACCTTGGAAAACCTAGATAATATGAAGCAGTTTTGACCCCAATGACTGATAGGTGACATTGTTCCAATCTTAAAGATCAGATTCAGTCTCCGGTCGGCACAGTGATTAGCACTGCTGCCTCACAGTGCCAGGGACCTGGATTCAGTTCCGGCTTGATTATCTGTGTGGAGTTTGCACCTTCCCCGCAATTGCCCATGTCTGCGTAGGTTTCCTGCCCCAATCCAAAGATTAGGTGGATTGACCATGCTAAATTGCCCCTTAGTGTCCCAAGATGTGTAGGTTAGGGGGATTATTGGGATAAATGTGGGGTTGGGGGATAGGTTCTGGATAAGGTGCTCTGTCAAAGACTTACCGCAGACTAAATGGGCCAAATGGCCTCCTTCTGCACTGTGGGGATCCTATGAATCTGCCTGACAGGTGTGCAGGAGGCAGATTCAATTAAAGCTTTCAAAACTAAATTGGATGAATAACTAAAGAGCAAATTTGTAGGGTTACGATGACGAGGCAGGGAGTGGGACTCAGAGAATCCTACAGTGCAGAAGGAGGCCATTCGACCCATTGAGTCTGCACCCACCACAATCCCACACAGGTCCTATCCCCATCACCCCATGCATTTACTCCTAGCTCGTCTCTCTGACACCAAGGGGCAATTTTAACGTGGCCAATCCACCTAACACGCACCTCTTTGGACTGTGGGAGGACTAGCTACGCAGTTCCTGCAAGGAGCCAGCACAGACACGACGGGTGCTATAATTATTCTATGATTCTTTCAGCAGTGAAGTAGCACCTCAATACAGTGAGTTAGTTTGTGCGCTGGGGCAGCCTTTAAAAATGGCTCCTGGAATCATCGCGTGCCAGGGTTGAAGGCTGGACAGGGAATGTGCCAATGCTGCCGGTAGCTTCAATGTCCCCTTTTCCCCCGCTCTATATCGGCCTTTTGGAAAAACCCCGGCCAGTAGTACAAGGAGCAGAGTTTCAAGAACTACGCAGCTGCAGTAAAATGATAACTCGACTACACTGCATTAACTTAATTAGAATCGTGATAAGTTAATGTAAGCAGCTGCACACAGTGCACCAACACCTTTCCCACTCGATTTTAAAAACCTGCCAAGACCAGTTTTGTTATCAATAAAAGCATCATTTGTGGAGTGCAGCCTTTCAAAATGTAGCCTGGATGTTCTGGAGGAATGATGTGGAGATGCCAGCGTTGGACTGGAGTAAACACAGTGAGGAGTCTCACAGCACCAGGTTAAAGTCTAACAGGTTTATTTGTAGCACAAACCACTAGCTTTCGAAGTGCTGCTTCTTCTTCAGGTGAGTGGGTTCTGGAGGAAGACAGCAATGTTTGAAAGGAAGTCATGGGCATTTTGCCATTTTAGCAAAGGATGGTCAGCATGGTGGCACAGTGGTCAGCACTGCTGCCTCACAGCGCCAGGGACCTGGGTTCAATTCCGGTTTCGGGTGACTGTCTGTCTGTGTGGAGTTTGCACTGCTTCCCGTGTCTGTATGGGTCTCCTCCAAGTGCTCCGGTTTCCTCCCACGGTCCAAAGATGTGCATGTCAGGCGGATTGGCCATGCTAAATTGACCATTCGTGTCTCTAGGTTGGGGGTATTAGCGAGGTAAATGAATGGGGTTACGAATATGAGGGGTGGGCCTGGGTACGATGTTCTGCCAGAGATTTGGTTCAGACTCGATGGGCCGAATGTACTCCTTTCACGCTGTAGGGATTCTATGACGAACAGACCACATTGTGAGCAGTGAAAATTAAAAGGAAAGAAGTGGACCTAAATCTTTGATGAGATCTAAACAGACTGTGAGGAAGGGGTGAATTGCTTTGTTTTCGTTGTGGATAGGTATGGAGAGGGGGTTAGTTTTAACAGTTTGGTGTTTGGAGGCAGAGTGGTGAGAATAGTGAGGTAAAAATGCACTGGACCGGCTTCCCGCTTCCTCTGGTTGCTTTTCACCTGACGAAGGGGCTAACCCCGAAAGCTTGTGAGTCTATTATCAGATAAATCGGTTGGACTAAAACCTGGTGTTGTCAGACTTTTTACTGCTTTTCCCAGGAACAGGCCGAGCCTGATGCTGGCATCCTGCCTAGCAACGGTAGGAAACCAATTGTGGTGGATAATTGGGCAATTAACTGTAATTTTGCACCCACACTGCAATCTTTTGGGTGACTCGCAGGCCCCATGCAACCCAGAGGAGGAGGTGGCTGGGCAGCAGGGGGTGAGATTTTTAATCTTCCTCCACCACCACCCTCACCCCTTGTGCCGGGAAGACCTGGAGATTCCAGTAATGCTGGGGGTGATAGAATGGCAGCAATGCCTCTCATACCTGATGAATCATCCTGCCTTTACTGCTTTATCCTCAGCAATGTTGTCACAGGCGACCCAGTGAAGGCTGCTGGGTATTAATTCCGTCCCAAACCAAACAAAATATGGGTGGGGGAGAGGCATCAATCAGGATATTTGAATTCGATGATCAGTCATGATCAAAATGAACAGGCTCAAAAATGGCCTACTCCTGCTTCTAGTTTCTAACCCAGGAAAGGAACTTGGCACCAACAGATGCATTTACGAAATAATGTAACGGAACAAGTGCATAACTCATTAATGGCCAGTCAACCTGCACTAATTGCTAACTAATTAATAGTGAGATTTTTTTGAAAAAACTTCATTCAAATCAAAAAAGAACTGTGCAGGTCAAATGAATCAGACACAAATGGTACCAGCCACATTCTGAAGGAGGAACATACGTTTACACTCTGCAAGATTATTGGTATAAGACATGAAGCTGAATTTTGAACCGTCACTAAGGGAGAGACACATAGTCTAACGGTTGGGTAGAACAGACTTACCAAGTTTATGCTTCCTTACAGTATAGCTCATTGTAGCATTGCTCTGGGTAATTTTAACATCCCCATCAAGCTTTCCTTGATTATTGATTTATTTATAGGATTTTTAAAAAATTATTTGTGGGACATGGGTGTCGCTGGCTGGCCAACATTTATTGCCCATCCCAAGTTTCCCAAATTCAGTTGAGGGTCAGCCATGTTACTGTAGCTCTGGAGTCACGTGTAAGCCGGACCAGGAAAGAACAACAGATTTCCTTCCCTAAAGGACAGCAGTGAACCAGATGGTCTTTTTCTGACAATGGTTTCATTGTCGTCAGTAGATCCTTAATTCCAAATACTTTTTATTGAATTCAAATTCCACTGTCTACTGCGGTGGGATTCGAACCTGGGTTTCCAGAACTTTGGCTGGATTTTCAGATTAATAGTCCAGTGATAGTACTGCTAGGCTGTTGCCTCCCCTGAATGCTGCATCATCTTATGTCCGTGTCCCAGCAGTCTCCCTTTATAAGTCCTCTAGGTACGGCGCGACATGGCGGCACAGTGGTTAGTTCTTCTGTCTCAACAGCGCCAGGGACCCGGGTTCACTTCTGGCCTCGGGCTCACTGTGTGGAGTTTGCACATTCTCCCCATATCTGCGTGGGTTTCCAAAGATGTGCAAGTTAGTGGATGGGCCATGCTTAAAAAAAAGTATCAGGGATTAGCCGGGTAAATACTTGGCGTTACAGGGATAGGGCCTGGGTGGGATTGTTGTCGGTGCAGACTTGATGGGCCGAATGGCCTCCTCCTTCACTGCAGGGCTTCTATGATCGTATGATATTTCACAATGTCCTTTGCCTGTGCATGTTAATATATTAACATACCATTAATACCAACTGCCCATGCAGCGGGGTACACTATATTGACTTCCTGCCATCACTGAGGGGTACTGAAGATGGATTCTCAATTAATAGCCTTCCTGAAGACTAAACCTAAAGGCCCCCCAACAATAGCATGTGGATTTGGTTCCAAAACTATTCTAAGGCAGGAACATTCTCCCTGCAGAATCAGCTCAGTATTAGCAGTATGTAAAGAAAGCAATGAAAATGCTTAGATATTTCCAGTGGACCCCTGAACGAGATACTGCATCCTTCCCCCCCAATTAAGATCGTTCTCCACAGTTGAAGAGAGTGAGTAAGGTTGGGTTATAGTCCGCAGGCCTCATATCCCGAGGAGGTTGATTTTTATTCTTCAGCAGATGAGAAGGAACGTTGTTGCCAAGTCTACGGATGTACTTTCCGAGCATACGCCACCACAGACCTTCCAGGAGCGATCAAACTGAAACAAGAACATGCGTGCAGTTTTCTCTACTTGGCTCCAGGCTGTTGAAGCTGGTTTGAGTTCACCCACTGTCCCCAGCCAGCTGAGATTAGTTAGCTGCCCACAAGCCAGTCCCACAACTTCGGAAGAAGCAGAGGGAGCAGAGCCATGAATCACTCTTTGACCTGTAGAGTGGGGATGTCGGGAATCCTGGCCTTGGGAGGATATGAGAGATACTGAGCCACAAAGGCATAGAATCCCCGAGATACACGAGGAAGGCTGCTCAATCCATTGAATTTGCACCAATTCTCTGGAAGAACAACTCATCCAGGCCCAACCCCGCTCTATCCCCGTAACCCCGTAGAATTCACAGGATCAGCATTATGCTGCAGAAGGAGGCCATTTGGCCCATTGACTCTCCAACCGAACATTGTGACTCTTGTGCTGTGGGGCTTGCAATTGGTCACGGGTCACCATGATTGCAGTGGGGGGAGCTGATTGAGGTTGCCTGCAGTAGCAGGGGCCTGACAACTCTCTCCCTCCCCCTCTCTCTCTCTCTCTCTCTCCTCTCTCTCTCTCTCTCTCTCTCTCTCTCAATGTCAGTCCACTGCTGTTGGAATTGCACATATGCAGCATCAGAGGTTTGCCCATGCGCAATAGCTCTCTCTGCAGGCTGGCTGGTAAATTAAGCCCAACCACTGCTTGCAGCAGCTAGAAACAGTCTAGCCCATATTTTCAGTAACGAAGTTCATAGATTGGGTATGAAAACTCACCCAAAAACAGATCTGAAACGCTCCCATTTTTACGCTGGCAGAACACTGAGGATCAAAGTCCTAAGGGGACAATGTAAGGGGGGCAATGTTGCATAGATGACTGATTGATGTAGGGCAGGATTTTCCAGCTCTTCCCACCAATGGGATTTTCCAGTCCTGTCGAAGGCAGCCCCCCCCCCCCAACCCCAACTTAGTGGGTTTATTGTTGGCGGGAGTGACAAGCCACACAAAACATTGGAAGATCTTGCTGGTGGCCAGTGGCAACCCGCCTTCACCGCTGGGAGATATGCCGTGGTGTAGCCGGAAAATCCCGTTTGGAGTGCGGAATTTGAAAAGGCATTTGGGAGCTTGATGTTTTTCTCTTCAGCGACGTAAAATCCAAGTAGAGGGGAATGGAGGGGGGTGGTGGGTGGGATCGGAAGAAGCAAGTACGGGATGTAATCAAGTGGAACTCTTAATGGTTATAGAAATGTCAACACATTTGGGGCCATATGCGGTGACCAAGGTTAACATTTTGCACGTAGGTGGAGGACTTGATCGGCAAGTCTGAAGGGAGTGAGAACACATTCACTATCTACAAGGCAGTGTGTTCAGAGTAAACATGAATTGTGCTTTTTTTTTGATTCATTCAGGGGATGTGGGCATTGCTGGCTGGGCCAGCATTTATTGCCCGTCCCTGAGGGCATTTGAGAGTCAACCACGTTGCTGTGGTCTGGAGTCACATGTAGACCAGACCAAGTAAGGACGGCAGATTTCCTTCCCTATAGGGCATTAGCAAACCAGATGGATTTTTATGACAATCAACAGTGGTTTTGTGGTCCTCCTTAGACTTTTAATTCCAGATTTATATTGAATTCAAATTTCTGCTGTGGAAAAACTAGCGTTACCCTAGGTTTCTGGATTACTAGACTGGTGACAATATCATGACACTACTGCCTCCCCGCTGATAATCGATGTAAAATCATAGAATGCTACAGTAAAGAAGGAGGCCATTCGGCCCATTGAGTCTGCACCAACCACGATCCCACCCAGACCCTACCCTCATAATCCCATGCATTTACCCTAGCTACTGAAGGGCAATTTAGCGTGGCCAATCCACCTAACCTGCACATCTTTGGACTGTGGGAGGAAACCGGGGCACCCGGAGGAAGCCCACACAGACACGGAGAGAGGTGCAAACTCCACACAGACAGTGACCCAAGCTGGGAATCACACCTGGGTCCCTGGATCTGTGAGGCAGCAGCGCTAGCCACTGTGCCACCGTGCCGCCCCCACCCCATCCCACCCCAGGGGTGCGTGGGGTCTTTTAATTATGTTGGCTGCTTTGCTGAAGGAAGTGTAGACAGAGTCAATGGATGGGAGGCTGGTTTGGTGGACTGATGGGAGGTGATGGACTTGGGCTAGAAGCGATCTCGGTTTTTTATTTGGAGAAAAAGGTAGAAGTATCCAGCAGGCACAGTTACTGGAAAGACTTGTGACTGGAATGTCCTGATAATTGTCGCCTTTCTGTGTAACATTCCTTAAGCCTGTTGATCTTACTGGGTACGCAGTAGAGCACAAACCACTTCAAATGGATATAGTGCCTGCAGTGAGAGACTCCTGTGGATACAGGAGCACATGAGAGCAATTTTCCATCCTAGTCCTATAAATGGCATCAAGCTTTAATTTGATGAAGTGCTGCAGATGGAAACTTGCAGTAATACGTCGCTGTCTATAATTACTTGTTAGATCACTAATAGTTAATTTTGATGTAGTATCTCAGAATCAATTGTGCAGTAGGCTTGCTGTTGTCTAATAGCTCAGTCTTCACAGAACCGATACGTGGCATAAACTGTATTTTGGCAAAGGCAACACTATGCATAGACTGTTACTGCTGTTATGGTTAGCAAGAATCTATTTTCTGCTGTCTTTTAAAAATAGCTTGTCTGACTGAAATTGCCAATCATTTAAACTTTACGAATAACATTTTCTTATGCACAAATCTTGTCAACCACAAAACATCCGGAAAGAATCCAGTGGTTCCCTACAACACTGAAAATAGTCCGGGGAGGGCCATAACAAAGTTTTAAGGACAACTTTATTCTACATTTCTGAATCACCAGGTTCTGAGTTCAAGTCCCACTCCAGGGCTGGAGCACAACAACTCCTGCCAAGTCCCTGCACATCCATCACTGAGGGAGTGCTGCAGGGTCAGAGGTGCTGCCTTCTGGAGGATGTGTTAAGCCGAGGCCCATTTGCTTGCCCTGGGTGGGCAGGTATAAACGATCCTTTCTACGGTGGAAAATCCCACCTAGCGAGTCCACTTCAGGAATACTGTGGAGTACTTTGAGACATCCAGTGATTGTGAAAAGCAATGAAGTTTATTTTTATACCAAATAGGTGCTTTTGAAAAACAGAGATTGGCAGGATTTTCCAGCAGCGCTCAACCCCGAGAACGGAAAATCTCGCCTGAGGTCAACGGATCTTTGCATGGTCCGCCACCGCACCCCCCCCCCCCAGCCCTCCTGCTGCCTGCTACGGTTGCCGTGGCAGCCAAGATGGGCAAATACCACCCACTGACTTTTCTCCAATCGTTATTTGTAAATTGAGTTCAACACGGCCTCTCTAGAGGCAACACTAAAGAGCGACGTTGCAAAGCTGGTCTACTACGGTGGCTTAGCATTGCTGTCTCATAACGCCAAGGACCTGGGTTCAATTCCAGCCTCGGGTCACTGTCTGTGGGGAGTCTGCACATTCTCCCTGTGTCTGCGTGGGTTTCCTCTGGGTGCTCTGGTTCCCTCCCACGGTCCAAAGATAGAAAAGTAAAGTTTATTTTCAGTTACGTGGGTAAGATGGGTATAGAGGGACATGGGCCAAATGTGAGCAATTGGGATTAGCATAGGGGTTTTAGAAAAAAGAGCAGCATGAACAAGTTGGGCCAAAGGGCCTGTTTTGATGCTGTAAACCTCTATGATTCTAATTACGGTAAGATATGGCACCTTCAACCCAGCACCAACAAAACAGTCTCAAGTATATTCCACCCCCATGATGCCAGTGCCAAGAGGGAACTCAACATCCGTGAGTGGCCAGAGACGGAGTCACAAACAACATCCCGTTTGCCTCAGTGTTACCCTTGACCCGAGCACTGACATTCATAGAATCATAGAATCCCTACAGTGCAGAAAGAAGCCATTCAGCCCATCGAGTCTGCACCGACCACAATTCCACCTAGCCCCTATCCCCAAAACCCCATGCAATTGCCCTAGCTAACCCCCCTGATGCTAAGGGGCAACTTAGCATGGCCAATCCACCTAACCCGCACATCTTTGGACCGTGGATGGAAACCGGAGCACCCGGAGGAAACCCACGCCGATACGGGGGTAGAAAAGTGCAAGCTCCATACAGATAGTGACCCAAGCCGGGAATGGAACCCAGATCCCTATGAGGCAGCAGTGATGTGTCTGTATCTGTGTGTGCGTGAGTGTCTGTGTCTGTATTCACTCTATGTCACGGAACACTGAAGCTCCAGTGTGTGCTGTCCCTCTGAGTGTGCTGCTTCACTGTACTATCAACTCTCTTACCTAGCGATCACACTGCTTGCTAATGGCAGTGTTATCACTGGGTGTGCCTGTACTCCAGGAAAATTCGCTGCGTGCCTCGAAACATCCACATTGTACCAAAATACCGTGAAGTGATGAATCAAAATAAACTGCTTCCGCTACAAGTACCACCAGTACTCCTCTCTGATACTATCCAGCTCCAAAATGAATTATACAGCACTAAGAGGCTGTGGCTCTGCCTCTTTGGAAAAAGCTATCTAATTATACCCACTCCCTTGCTCTCCACACAGCACCCTGCAAATGTCTCCTCCGCTGGCAGTTATCAATTTGCTTTTGAACATTGTGATTAAATCTGCCTCCACCGTCCTTTCAGGATGAGCATTTCATTCCATTTGGGATGACATTTCTAATCGGAAAGCCGAGGGATTTTCACCATTCCAGCAGATATAATGCAACAATTTCACATCACAACACTTAGCCTTCAGTCAAATCAGATTGAAGACGTAGAAAGTGAACATTTTTTTTTAACCCGTTCAGTCCCGATCTTGGTGGTGGCAAATTTTTCGAGGCCATGCTCTCTCACACACAGATTCACGGTGGCACAGTGCTTAGCACTGCTGCCTCACAACCCCAGGGACCCCTGTTCAATCCCTGACTCGGGTCACTGTCTGTGTGGAGTCTGCATGTTCTCACTGTGTCTGCATGGGTTTCCTCCGGATGCTCTGGTTTTCTCCCAGAGTCTGAAAGACCTGCTGGTTAGGTGCATTGGCCATGCTAAATTTTCCCTCGGCGTTACCCGAACAGGCGCCGGAGTGTGATGACTAGGGGATTTTCACAGTAACTTCATTGCAGTGTTGATGTAAGCCTACTTGTGACGCGAGTAATTAAACTTAACTTTTAACTAAGAAAGTTA
Organism: Carcharhinus amblyrhynchos; assembly: GCF_965287045.1. NCBI lineage: Eukaryota > Metazoa > Chordata > Chondrichthyes > Carcharhiniformes > Carcharhinidae > Carcharhinus > Carcharhinus amblyrhynchos. The sequence goes on along the minus strand of NC_137345.1, from coordinate 11,654,829 downwards.
CAACAATAAAGTATAGTCCTCAAATAGAGCATCTTTCAAGGTAGCTTTCACACTGGGATTTTCAGTTGAAAAGGGCCAGGGTCCTCGTGCTAATTTTTGCATTGTTACGGCTCAACGTTTGTCAGCCAAAATATTGCAAAGATAAACTACTCAACTTAGTCAATTAGGCTGTCAAAGTCATTGGTCCTCAATAAATGTTAAGTAGTTGTGGATCAGTGGTTCATGTGTATATGTTTTCAGTTTCGAGCTTATTGACCCCTGGTGCTTGACCCAGATATTATCTCCGCACAGTTCTGAGCAGTTCGATCCTCTTTCATTTTTGACCCGGTTCCCACGTCAACTCCTAGCAATTCTTTTGTTTGCCAGAGTGTTTCAGACAATCTCATCCTCTTGCGATGGCCTTTTCCCTCTCTGCGTGAATGTGACCAGTGTTCCCTGCGCTGAATAGAGGTCACTGCAGCGGGGTCAAGGGCTGAGACACAGTGCGGTGCGTAATCAGATGTCTAATAGGACCTTCCCTCAGGTGTTGATGGAAGTAAAATGATTTGAGTTTTTGGCTTTGCTCGTCTGGAATATTTCCATTTGAATACAAAAAGAGAGATTTGTTTCCTGAGTTGCTAAAGAGATGAAGAACTTGGAATTATTTCCAATGTGTTTTTTTTTGCCTTGATAATTTTTATATCCCAGCACTTCTCCATTCTGATGGAATTAAATCAGCAATCGATGCTACGGTCAAACCCAGTTCTTCTGTGTCGTGATCATTGTGATTTTAAGTGGTGCCATGGCATTTAATTTACAACCTAACTCGCCTTAAAATACACCTAACTGCAGGGAAGTTCTCCCCAGTATTCTGATTTGATTTATTACTGCCACATGTCTTAGTACACAGTGAAAAGTATTGTTTCCTGCACGCTATTAGAGACAAAGCATACGGTACATAGAGAAAGAAAGGCGAGAGTGCAGAATGTAGTGTTACAGTCATAGCTAGGGTGTAGAGAAAGATCAACTTAATGCGAGGTAGATCCATTCAAAAGTCTAACAGCAGTGGGAAGAAGCTATTCTTGAGCCGGTTGGTACGTGACCTTAGACTTTTGCATCTTTTTCCAGGTGGAAGAGAGAATGTCTGGGGTGGACAGTCTTCTCTCCTTTATTATGCTGGCTGCTTTGTCGAGGCAGCAGGAAGTGTAGACAGAGCCAATGGATGGGAGGCTGGTTTGCGTCATGGATTGGGGTCTGGGAGTTTGCAGAGTGAAGGCCCTGGCTTCTAGGGCGTTTTCCTGCTCTCTAGGAGCCACGGTTCTGGGACTACAATAGCGGCTGTCGGTCCCATGTGGGCGGCTTGTCCAGGTCAAGTGTCTCCAGGGTTGTAAGGATCGCCAAATCTGTAAGAGATTGGGTCAATGTTATTTGTTATTGGTCCCAAATCAAGCTGATTATCTGGTTCTTTCGTTGCTTCTTGTGGGAGCTTGCTTTGCGCAAATGGACTCCTGTGTTTCCTGCTTTACCACAGTGGCCACATTGGACTTCCTGAGGTCAACAAATGCACCTTTATTTCTCTGCATCAGGGCTTTATCTGATCTTTTACAGAATCATTCCCTCCCCCGCACCCCATGTTGACGCCAGGTCTGATGGAAGACCATCGACCTGAAATGTTAACTGTTTCTATCTCTCCCTCTCTCTCTCCCTCTCTCTTTCTCTCGATGCTGCTGAGTATTTCCAATGTTTTCTGTTTACATTTCAAGGTTGCAGCACCCGTGCTATTTTGAATTTCTATAATTGTCGAGCGGTGAGCGTGTGGAGCAGCTTCAGAGAAAGGACACTTTCCTGGTTTGGGTCCAGCAAGGCCTAGCTTTGTGCGCTGTCAGTGACATCTCCGAGCCAAGGAATGTGCCTTTCCTTTGAGCACTGAGATTGGAGAGTCGCAGAGTTGGGTCTGGCCAGAAGCCCGTTCCCCAATGCTCACCCCCACCACCGCCATGCTTAGTGGGTTTGACTGGAAACAGAATTAAATACAGCATCTTACTGTGTCGATCTGATCTTTTTGAAGTTATATCACCAACTGACTCAAGGACAGCTTCTTCCCTGCTGCCATCAGGCTTTTAAGAACATAAGAACATAAGAAATAGGAGCAGGAGTAGGCCATCTAGCCCTTCGAGCCTGCCCCGCCATTCAATAAGATCATGGCTGATCTGTCGTGGCTCAGTTCCACTTTCCCGCCCTCTCCCCATAACCCTCAATCCCTTCTCTTATCAAAAACCCATCAACCCGCTTCTTAAAAATATTTAGCGAGGCAGCCTCCACCACTTCAACGGGCAGAGAATTCCAGAGATTCACCACCCTTTGAGTGAAGAAGTTCCTCCTCAACTCCGTTCTAAACCGCCTCCCCTTTATCTTGAGGCTGTGCCCCCTAGTCCTACTGTCTTTTTTGAGTGGGAAGAGTCTCTCCACCTCTATCCTATCCATCCCATTCATCATCTTATACGTCTCAATGAGATCTCCCCTCATTCTTCTAAACTCTAACGAGTACAAGCCTAGTTTATTCAGCCTCTCCTCATAGCTCAATCCCCTCAACTCCGGTATCAGCCTAGTAAACCTCCTCTGCACTCCCTCCAGGGCCAAAATATCCTTGCGCAGGTGCGGCGCCCAAAACTGCACACAGTACTCCAGCTGCGGCCTCACCAATGCCCTATACAGCTGCAGCAAGACCTCCCTACTTTACCTCGCCTTAAGTTGATCTTTCTCTACACCCTAGCTAATACTGTAACATTTAAATGCTGTTGTTTTGGGCAGTATGGTAGCACAGTGGTTAGCACTGCTGCTTCACAGCTGCAAGGTCCTGGGTTCGATTCCCGGCTCAGGTCTGTGTGAAGTTTGCACATTTTCCTTGTGTCTGCGTGGGTTTCCTCCCACAGTCCAAAGATGTGCAGGTTAGGTTGATTGGCCATGCTAAGAAATTGCCCCTTAGTGTCCAGGGATGCGTAGGTTAGGGGGATTAGTGGGTATAATATGTAGGGATAAGGGGGTAGGGCCTGGGTGGGATTGTGTTTGGTGCAGACTTGATGGGCTGAAGGGCCTCTTTCTGCACTATAGGGTTCTATGGAATACTGCACTACATCTTGCACAGTCTCCTTTCCTTCTCTATGAACGGTATGCTTTGTCCGTCAAGCGTGCCAGAAACAATACTTTTCACTGTATACTAATCCATGTGACAAATCAAATCAACTATTTATTAGTCACAAGTAGGCTTACTTTAACACTGTTTGGGTACACTGAGGGAGGATTTAGCATGGTCAATGCACCTAACCAGCACGCCTTTCGGACTGTGGGAGGAAAGCAGAGGAAACCCATGCAGATACGGGGAGAATGTGCAGACTCCACACAAACAGTGACCCAAGCCAGGAATCGAACCGGGGTCCCTGGCGCTGTGAGGCAGCAGTGCTAACCACCATGCCACCCCAGTGATTGTGTTTATTCACTGGGTTAAATGTTCTCATCATTTGACTCAGTATCAGCGCAGACGGGAGAGGCAGCATGTAGCCTGACACCTCCACGGCTGGTTTTTCTTGCCGTATTTTTTTTGACACTTCTAGTCAAAAACAAAATCATGGACGTGGGTCCCACAATGTCACGCTGGCAGAGTCCAACCTGATGTAGAAATGCCGGTGTTGGACTGGGGTAAACACAGTAAGAAGTCTCACAACACCAGGTTAAAGTCCAACCAGTTTATTTGATATGTTTGCATCTTTAAGACTTGAATAAAACATAAGAACCTAAGAACATAAGAAATAGGAGCAGGAGTAGGCCATCTAGCCCTTCGAGCCTACCCCGCCATTCAATAAGATCATGGCTGATCTGAAGTGGATCAGTTCTGCTTTCCTGCTCTCTCCCCATAACCCTTAATTCCCTTGTCTGTCAAAAACCTATCTAACCGTGACTTAAATATATTTAGCGAGGTAGCCTCCACCACTTCAGCGGGCAGAGAATTCCAGAGATTCACCACCCTTTTGAGTGAAGAAGTCCCTCCTCAACTCTAATCTAAACTGCACACCACCCCCCCCCCCTTCTTATCTTGAGGCTGTGCCCTTTAGTCCTGCTATCCTTTCTAAGCAGGAAGAATCTCTCTACCTCTACCCTATCCATCCCTTTCATTATCTTATACGTCTCTATAAGATCCCCTATAAGATGCTATTCTGTAAGAATAGCAGGTTAGCTGCAAAGACTTGCATTCTAATTAGTATTCCGTAAACTGCGTATGTCTTCATATGCCTTTCTCTGATCAGAACCTTCCACACGCCTGATGAAGGAACACCGTTTCCGAAAGCTTGTGGGATGACTATCAAATAAACTGGTTGAGCTTAAACCCGGTGTTGTGAGACTTCTTACAGAGTCCAACCTGCCAGCCACCTCAGCTCCTGACAGATCAGGTTGCTGTTTTTTTTTGAAAGGGCGTCCTGATGTCAAGAAGATAACAGAATAAAAGAACAACCCTCACACGCCCCCATCCCTCCAACAACCCCTGCTCCACCCAACACTGCCCCCTCGGCACAGTGCCAGGACAGTGCCTGGGTATGACCTTCTCCTGACTGTACATTACTGTGTGCCCCCGTGAATTCAGTTCACTAGGTCCCTGTTTGTCAAGATGCGCAGTTAACCTCACCGACATGACGTCAAGCTGGCAATGGATGGGAAAGACTCTCCATGTGGGGGAGAACAATAGAGTGGGGAGGCCTGCTAAGTGTATGGTAATGGGGTTGCCACCATTTCATGGGGGGGGGGTCCCCATTAGGCCATCGGTGGGAGACAATCGTATGGGAAGTCCTGTAATTGTGAAAGCCAATTTGAGACTTCCCCCTCAATTCTCCACCCCACTGACATTCCCACCCATTGGAAACAAGGGCAGAAAATCCTGCGGGAGGGTGTGAATATTTGAAAAGGAGTTGTCATTTGCATTGCCACCTATGATTTACTTCTAAATGTTGGGTTCCCAAACTCTGACCCCAGTGCTTCCCGATTAGTAGAAGGGCATTATTGTCTGGATGACTTTGCCCATTTCCCAGTGACAAGCATGAAACTAGCATGCAAGGTCTAAAGGATTGAGAGTGGAAAATTCAGCCTCCTGACCGCTAAAAGTGAGAATAGTCTGCATTTATATAGCACCTTTTAATCGCACAGTGGTTAGCACTGCTGCCTCACAGCGAAAGGGACCCAGGTTCGATTCCCAACTTGGGTCACTGCCCGTGCGGAGTCTACAAGTTTTCCCCGTGTCTGCGTGAGTTTCCTCCGGGTGCTCCAGTTTCCTCCCACAGTCTGAAAGACGTGCTGGTTAGCTGCATTGAACCATGCTAAATTCTCCCTCAGTGTGCCTGAACAGGTGCTGAATGTGGCGACTAGGGGATTTTCACAGTGACTTCATTGCAGTGTTAATGTAAGCCTTACTTGTGACTAATAAATAAGCTTTAACTTTACCAAGTTGCTTCATGGGTGTGTAACTGGTTTAAACCTGACACTGAGCCAAAAACAGGAGACATTATTTACATGTGTGAATCAAGTCCTAATCACGGCTAAGAGTTATTAGGGAGTGTCTTCCAGAGGGAGAACAAAGTGGAGAAACAGGTTAATTCAGGAAGGGGATGATAGTGCTATGGACATGCAGTGAAGCCAATGCTGTGAATGATAGTTTCAGAGGAGTGGAGGTTGGCCATGAGACCGAGATGTTGAATCATAGCAGTGTTGCCAGACTGAAGATGATGGTGAGATCCAGTAGATTAGAGCACCAGGGTGAACATTTTAAAATTTGATTTATTATTGTCCCACACATTGGGATACAGTGAAAACTATTGTTTCATATGTGCTATTCAGACAAAATATACTGTTCATAGAGTACATACAGGAAAAGGAAAAATGTGCAAAATGCAGTGTTACCATCATAGCTAGGGTGTAGAGAAAGAGCAACCTAATGTGAGGTTCACAAGTCTAATGGCAGCACGGAAGAAGCTGTTCTTGAGTTGGCTGGTATGTAATCTCAGACTTTTGTATCTTTTTCCCAACGGAGGAACGTGGAAGAGAGAATGTCTGGGGTGCGTGAGGTATTTGATTATGCTGGCTGCTTTGCCGAGGCAGTGGGAAGTGTAGATGGAGTCAATGGATGGGAGGCTGATTTGCGTGATAGACTGGGCTTCGTAAACGACCCTTTGTAGTTTCTTGCGCTCTTGATTGGAGTAGGAGCCGTATCAAGCTGCGATACAACCAGAAAGAATGCTTTCCGTGTTGCATCTGTAAAAAAAATTGTTGTCAGTCATAGTGGACATGCTGAATTTCCTTAGCCACTTGAGAAAGCATTCTTTCTGGTTATATATCAGCTTGGTATGGCTCCTGCTCTGCCCAAGACCACAAGGCACTACAAAAGGTCGTGGCTGTAGCCCAATCCATCCCGCAAACCAACCTCCCGTCCATTTGACTCCGTTTGCATTTCCCGCTGCCTTGGCAAAGCAGCCAGCATAATTAAGGATCCCCATGTAGCCCCGACATTCCCTCTTCCACCTTCTTCCGTCAGGAAAAAGATACAAAAGCCTGAGGTCATGTACCAACTGACTCAAGAACAGCTTCTCCCTCGCTGCTGTCAGACTTTTGAATGGAATTCCCTTGCATTAAGTTGATCTTTCTCTACACCCGAGCTTTGACTGTAACACTACATTCTGCACCCTCTCATTTCCTTCTCTATGAACGGTGTGTTTTGCCTAAATAGTACGCAAGAAACAATACTTTTCACTGCATATTTATACATGTGATAATCAAATCAAAAGTAGGTCAGGTTGTTTATATCTGAAACTATTTTAGTACAGGTCATTTTCAATCTATATGTCTTTAAAACAGGCAAAAATTAGCACCATTCTTATGGATTATAAAAGTCATTCCTAATATTTGTGTTAGGTGAGGGCAAGAAGGCCAGCTTGGAGTTGTAGAGTTAAGCTGGAAGATGGGCGAGAAGGAAGGTTGTCCAAGTGCCTGAATGATCAGGAAGTGGGAGAGGCTGCTCCAATGTCCTGACTTGGGAATATATTGCGTTTCTTCACTTTCGATGGGTAAAAACCCTGGGATTCCCTCCTAACAACATGGTGGGTGTACCTACACCTTAGGGACTGTAGCCGTTCAGGAAGGAAGCTCACCACCTCCACCTTCTAAAGGGCACTCGGGGTGGGTAATGAATGCTAGCCTAGCCAGCAACACCCCAACACCCACGTCCCGTAGAATGAATTTAAAAAAATGTTTGGGAGTGCACCCAATCCTCTTAGTTCTTGCATCATTTTTCATAACCCGTACATGAGTTTAAGTTTATTTATTAGTGTCACAAGTCGGCTTACATTAACACTGCAATGAACTTACTGTGAAAATCCCCTAGTCGCTGCACTTCAGCGCCTATTTGGGTACACTGAGGGAGAATTTAATGTGGCCAATGCACCTAACCTGCACATCCTTCAGACTGTGGGACGAAACCCGAGACCCTGAGGAAACCCACACAGACACAGGGAGAATGTGCAAACTCCACACTGACAGTGACCCAAGCTGGGAATCGAATCTGGGTTCCTGATGCTGTGAGGCAACAGTGCTAACCACTGTGAGTTGAAGTTATGGCCTCGCTCTACACATTTAAGTTATGCTGAAATAGCAGTACAGAGCTACTAATCGTGCTTCTGTTTTCTCTGTATCAGACTGCATGTCTAAACAACTGCTGCTGTCATTAGCCATTACATATTGCATCTGTTTCTTTGCTCCATGCACTGTAAAATGAAACTGTTTGCTGATCTACTTTCCACTCTTGGCCCTATAATAACTACATCAAGAAGGCGTCAGTAGGATCTGCTCCGACCTTGTTCGAATTACAATGATGACTACTTGTTTCACCAGTAGGCCAGTAACAGAGACTTTCTGCTGCGGAATGTTCTAGTGCTATATGACTCTGTGCTGCACTCCCAAAGGAATTGCCTCAATTGAAAAATGCATGAAACCATTCCATGAAATTGGCCCTATTTGGGCAATTTTCCTCAGAGAGGCCAGACTGTGATCTGATCCATGTGATTATAGCATAACATTGGGTGTTGTTGGAACAACTCTCCAGTGCAGTTTTTAGACATCTTACCATTGAACTGACAGTGTGGCTGACTGCTGACTCCGTCTCCCTCCTCAATCACTCATTGGACCCTCAGCAGCCCGTGTGTCTTATTCCAAAAGGTGAGTTTCAAACCCCCCCCCTTTACCCCCTAATACCCCACTCCTCCTCCACCCACTTCCATTGCAACCCTAATCTCCACAGGCTGCTTGTTGGCCTCCAGCCTCCGTATGCACCAAGCAAACCCCATTCTTCTGTAACATTGTCTTCTCCCTCCATTCACCTGCCCCAGCACTGAGCCCATGTACCTTTAGATAGTCCTCTGACAGATTCACAACAAACCTTTCATCTACTTAATTTCCTGTATGTCTAAATCCCTTTTCTTCATTTCTTCTTCCAAAACGCACCCCTACAGTCTGACCTTTTTGGTTATCTTTTCCCAGCTCCAGGCACACGCTGTTTGTATTATCTGTTTGAAGAGTATTGGATTATTTTTTACATTAAAGACGATATGTAAATACAGGCTTCTTATCAGTTCTCTACAGAAAGGGGCAGATTTGTTCTGGAGAAATCTTAGAAACCTTACAGCGCAGTAGGAGGCCATTCTGCCCATTGGGTCTGCACCAACAACAATCCCACTCAGGCCCCATCCCACATACTTAACCTGCTAATCCCTCTAATGTGTGTATCCTGGGACACTAAAGAGCAATCTAGCATGGCCAGTCAACCTAACCTGCACATCTTTGGGCTGTGGAAGGAAACTGGAGCACCTGGGGGAAACCCACGCAGACACGGGGAGAATGTGCAGACTCCACACAGACAGTGACCCAAGCCAGGAATCGAACCCAGGTCTATGGATAATGAGTATCAGAATATTGCCCCTTATCTGCAGAAACCGGTTGCATATTGCAAGTTCTGTTTGTGGCATTTTTCACAGAGTCCCTACGGCTCAGAAGAGGCCATTCAGTCCATTGAGTCTGCACTGGCTCTCTGACAGAGTATCTTACCCACACCCTCTCTCCTGCCCTATCCCTGTAATCTTGGGGCAATTTAGCATGGCCAATCCATCTAACCTGCACATCTTTGGACTGTGGAAGGAAACCAGAGCACCCAAAGGTACTCACGCAGACGTGGGGAGAATGTGTGGAGTTTGCACAGACAGTCACCCAAGGCCAGAATTGAACCCGGGTCCCTGGCACTGTGAGGTGGCAGTGCTAACTACTATGCCACTGTGCCACCCTTAAAATTTGAATTTCCCACTAATTATTTTTGTCTGGTTTAGCCCATCGAGTCTGTACTGACTCCCCGAAAGGGCATCCCATACAGGCCCTTCCACCTTTTGTACTTCCTTAACCCCACACATTTACCATAGTTAATCCATTTAACCTACACGTCGTTGGACTGTGGGAGGAAACTGGAACACCCGGAGGAAAACCCATACAGACATGGGGAGAACGTGCAAACTCCACACAGACTGTGACCCGAGGCTGGAATTGAACCCAGGTCCCCGGCGATGTGAGGCAGCCGTGCTAACAACTGTGCCACGCCCATATATAACCAATCATAGAATCATAGAACCCTACAGTGCAGAAAGAAGCCCTTCGGCCCATCGAGCCTGCACTGAACACAATCCCACCCAGGCCCTACCCCCATATCCCTACATATTATACCCACTAATCCCTCTAACCTCTGCATCCCTAGACACTAAGGGGCAATTTCTTAGCATGGCCAATCAACCTAATCCGCACATCTTTGGACTGTGGGAAGAAACTTGAGTACCTGGAGGAAACCCACACAGACACGAGGAGAATGTGTATTAAGCTTTACAATGCCATCATGGGCAAATTCTAATTTTTACCAATATTTTCATACTTCTAAGTTAATGACCCCAAAACAAGCAAGATTTCTTGCCTTTGATTAAAAAGAATAATGGTAGCTCATTGCCAATAAAGATTTGTTGGAGAAGTAGTGAAGACCTTAATGAATTAAGTTCCTTTGGAATGTCCCAAAGTGTCCATGCACAGTGAATTATTTCAAAATGTGATGTCCATTAGAGAGGTGGCACAGTGGTTAGCACTGCTGCCTCACAGTGCCAGGGGCCCGGATTCAATTCTGGCCGTGGGTCACCGTCTGTGTGGAGTCTGCACATTCTCCCCGTGTCTGCATGGGTTTCCTCCGGGTGCTCCGGCTTCCTCCCACAGTACAGAGATGTGCGGGTGAGGTTAATTGGCCATTGTAAATTGCCCCTTAGTGTCAGCGGATTAGAAGGGTAAATATGAGGCTTACAGAAATAGAGCTTGGGTGCGATTGTGGTCAGTGCTGACTCGATGGGCTGAACGGCCTCCCTCTGCACTGCCGTGGCAACCATATTGGCACTGATATGGAGTTCATCTATTGGGATGAACGATCTGGCGATTTATATCCTGTAATTATAACAAAAGGTGACGCAGTTGCTGGGAACCAGGCTGCCATTTTAATTGTTACTCGCGCAGTACACATTGTGTAGACCATCCTTTCTCTGCATCTGTGTGTGGTGCTCTTGTAACAATCTAACCACTTCAGTCATGCCAAAATAATACGGTGGATCCAATTGAAGAGGTGGGGAGGGATGAGTGTAGAGATACACTTGACAGGAAAAGATGGAGACTTGTGTGCTTTTCTGTCTAACCATTAAAAGTTGACATTGCACTGTGAAATATTCTTATTTTAAGAGTTTTTGGACCACCATCCAGACTGTACTGAGCAGCTGGAATCAGATCATCGGTTGACAAAGGTCCAGCTGTTTGCAATGATCCAAGGAGGGAGTCATCCTAAGATGTCTCGAGTCTGTCGCCGACAAATTGCTTTTCTTGCATAAACCTCCCATCTGGTCCCGCATTCTTTCAGCAGATGAGGTGGCAGTGCTGTCTTTCGTTTCAGGGCAATGTGCGCGGAGCCTTGCTATTTGGGGAAACTCCAAAATGCAGTGTTTATAGACCAAGGAAAACGTTACCCTGTAATCTGTTGAACAGCTGCAATCGTAATGAGGCCAAAGAAATACATCAAGTTATTTCCAGACAGAACTGTATCCCGTGTGGAAAGGTTTCATCAACTGCAGTGACTTGCAATGATATCGCAGCAAAAAAAAGTGAAGAGCAGAGCCAGGGGAGGTATGAAGAGGAGTGTCTTAGAATATTGATCAGAGATGAATTTTAAGGAGAGCCTGGAAAGGAGGAGAAGGAGGTTCAGAGTCTTATCATGTAACCACCTCGAGGTATTTTTGCATTTTTTTGCTTTGTTGAAAAGCTCCAGGGTTCAGTTGGTTCTGTGCTAAATGTTATTTCTGTGTCTGGCTCTACTGATATTTTTTTTTTGCTTCCTTTCGCTGAATCTTAGTTGGAGAGTGGTTCCAAAGTTACCCGCAGTTCCCAAACCAGCACCCCCCCCACCATCACCCAACCAACTATGCAATCATTCCTGTCGGAAACTAGATGTAGATTTTCCAGGAAGCTTACTCATGGTGCAGGGTTTGTTGTATATCGCAGCGACCAGGACTTAACACATGCTCAACTGCAGTCAGCCATTATTGAACTAACTTTACTGCCATGATGTTGAGATTTTTGCGATAAAAGTCAGGGTCAGAGGTGGGGGTGCGGGTTCAATGAAGCTCGATGAATCAGTGGAACTAATATTCCAAAGCTGACTAAAACAGTATTATACTCCACTTTTCAAACCACAACAATTCCATCTTTCTCAACTCTACCAGGATGTGGATATCTTTCCTGTGAATACTCGAAACTTTGCAAAATATTAGTTGCTCTTTAAATGCTTTCATCTCAACCCTTCTCCTTACACCACATAAATATTTATCAGTCAGTTACCAAGGGTAATAGCAGCAGTTTGAAGCAAATATTTATTGGGCACCGAGCTGTGGGTTGCCAAAGAGTTATGGTTTTCTCTCCCCCTCATTCTCTGATTTGTTGCCGCAATGAACTTTCTGCAATGTTCAAACACTGTCCCTCTCCAGTGCTCCCCGAAGAACACTGGGGGCAGATTTGATGCAGCCCATCTTCAGGGGAGGGTTATTCAACTGAGCTGATCCGATCACTCTCCTGCCTCGAGGGTTGGCTTGAAGTGACTCTTTTCTTGACTCTGATACGGCCTTACAGGCTGTATGGTTTAGCCACACAGCAGGAATCAAACACATGGGTTGGAACTCTCCGGTCTCGCACGTTCTGCAACTGCTGCCAGCGAGAATGGAGAATTTGGCGTTCGGCCAAGTCTCCATTCACTGCAGCGGGACTGGAGAATCCCAGCCGCGGGCGAGGTCAGAGAGTTCCGGCCGTTATCTAGTCTGAGGTTTCAGTGCAGAACTGGGTGTGCTTGCTCCCTTATTTGCCATCTCTTGAATGAGATGTTAGTCTCTGCTGGAGCTGGCAGGCATTGGTTTGAAGATCCCATGGCAGGGTGGCACAGTGGTTACACAGCGGCCTCACAGCGCCAGGGACCTGTGTTCATTTCCCAGCTTGGGGCCACTGTCTACGTGGAGTTTGCACGTCCTCCCCATGTTTGCGAGGGTTTCCTCCAGGTGCTCCAGTTTCCTCCCACAGTCCGAAAAATGTAGTGGTTCGATGCATTGCCCGTGCGAAGAAACGCGGCAACTAGGGGATTTTCAGAGTAACTTCATTGCCGTGTTAATTCAAGCTCACTTGTGACACTAACACATAAACTTTAGAAATAAACTTTAAACTTTGCAAAACTTTTTCTTTTTCTCTGAAGGAATTTTCTGAAGGATGCCAGGCTGTTGTCCAATGTGACAATGTTCTTCAACACTGGCTCCAGCTGAGCGGAACTGGATGTTGTTTGATTTGGATGCATCAACTGTTTTATTTGAGGATCTCTGTCCCTATACTTGTGTAGTTGCCAGTGTTTGCGCTGAGCTGTGAGTGATTAATGTGTTTTTAGTTTATTAAGCAAACTACACTGGGATTCATGCTCCCATTTGCAGTCAGTTTCGGAATACTAATAACCACCTCAAACCGCGTCTGGGTTTGAGTGGGACGTTGCACTGGTTTGGAAACGATCTAATTCTCACAATTGCAGAACTTGTTCCTCTTCTAAATCATCAGCACCTTCGTGAACTGGAATAAAGATAATGGTCAGGGTTTTCCAGCCCTTCCCACTGGCAGTTCTTCCAGCCCTGCTGGAGGTGAGCTCCACCATGAATTCCCTGACGGCACGGCCAGCGAGCAACGCGAACGACCGTTGACTTGGGCGGGACTGGAATATCTTGGGCGGCACTGTGGCACAGTGCTTAGCACTGCTGCGTTACGGTGCCGGGGACCCGGGTTCGATTCCCGGCTTGGGTCACCGTCTGTGCGGAATTTGCACATTCACCCCGTGGCTGCGTGGGTTTCCTCTGGGTGCTTCGCTTTCCTCCCACACCCCAATTGGAGTTGGATTGGGCACGCTAAATCGCCTCTTAGCTAGGCCCCCTGACACTGGGGCAAATACATGCGGATAGAGCCTGGGTAAGATTGTGGTCGGTGCAGACTCGATGGGCTGAATGGCCTCCTTCTGCCCCATACAGATTCTATGATCTATCTCATAGAACACATTGGAAATACACAGCAGATCAGTCATGCTCTGTGAACAGAGAGGGGGCCGGATTCTCCGACCTCACCCCACAACTGGGATTCTTCAGTCCTGCTACAATGAATGGAGTTTGGCTGAGTACCAAATTCTCCATTCTCGCTGACAGCAGTAGCGTGAGACCAGAGTGTGGCAGCCAGGATGTAGTGACCTGATGTGTGCTGTTCATCATGGGATTCTGGATATACCAACAGCGTCAAATTTTACAATGCCTGTTTCTCTCAGAATTTTCTCTCGCCCCCTCTCTCTCACCCCCTCTCTCTCGCCCCCTCCTACCCTCTAATCCTAATTCACACTTCCTTGTTTGCGTGCTACCAGTCTTAGGAAGGATTCCTAAGGTGATGGTGTAGTGGTATTGTCACTAAGCTAATAGTTCAGAGGTCCAGGGTCATGTTCCAGATTGGAATTCCACCATGGCAGATGGTGGAATTTGAATTCAATAGAACAAATCTGGAATTAAAAGTTTAGCAATGACTTGCCAATTTTTAAATTCTGATAATGGGCTCCAGCCGATGAAGGCAAGCATGCCGTAAGCCTTCTTGACTACCTTCTGCACCTGCGTTGCCACTTTCAATGACCTGTGTACCTGTACCCCCTTTGCGTATCAATACTCTTAAGGGTTATGTCATTTACTGTATATTTCCTATCTGTATTTGACCTTCCAAAATGCATTACCTCACATTTGTCCGGATTAAACTCCATCTGCCATCTCTCCGCCCAAGTCTCCAACTGATCTATATCCTGCTCTATCCCTGATGGTTCTCATCGCTATCCGAAAATCCACCAATCTTTGTGTCGTCCACAAACTTACTAATCAATCCAGTTACATTTTTCCTCCAAATCATTTATACATCTATATATATATATATATATATATATATACACACACCTCCCTGTTGGTGGGAGGTGGTGTGTTATTTGTTTGCGACAGGGTTCTCCAGTCCCGCTGCTGTCAATGAAAATTCCCACTGATGACACCCCACACTGGCAGGAAACCTGTTTGCGGAGGTGCTCTGCTGGCTGGATGGGAAAATCCCACCGGCGTGAATGGCTGGAGAATTCAAGCTGGGGTAGGCAGCAATGTGAAGTTGAGGTTACATTCAGATCAGCCATGATCTTATTGAATGGTATAGCAGGCTCAAGGGGCTGAGTGGCCTCCTCCAGTTCTTAAATCATATGTTCATATGAATTAGGGTGGAAAATTTGAAGGATTTCTCTGAACCCTTTTGCACAATCCAAACAGGTTGAGGAAATCACACTGACCCTGAATTGTATTACAAGGTATTAGACAATTGGTGATCTGTCCTGTCACTCTGTCCCATGGTTTGGCACGTACAGTAGTTTGCACTGTTGTCTCACAGCACCAGGGATCTGGGTTCAATCTGGCCTTGGGTGGCTGTCTGTGTGGAGTTTGCACAGTCTCTTCATCTCTGCGTGGGTTTCCTCCGGGTGCTTCAGCTCCTCCCACACTCCAAAGATATGCGGGTTAGGTGCATTGGCCGTGCTAAATTGTCCCTGAGGGTCCCAAGGTGTAGAAGATTAGGGGGTAAATACGTGGGGTTACTTGGTTAGGGCCTGGGTGGGATTGCCTGTCGATGGGCCAAATGGCCTCCTGCACTGTAGAGTTCCTATGGATTTTGTTGCCAGGGCACCCGGAAGTAGGTATTGCAAGTGCCAGAGGAATTATTTCGCTGCAACATCATCTAATACAGAAATGGAACATTTTTGATACCTGCGTTAGCTCCTGTTGATTTTAAAAATCTATCTTGTGGTAAATTGGTGATCTGAATGCAGATTTTAGGAAAGATGGAAGCTTGATTTGCTCTTAATTTTAAAGTCAGAAAATCCTGGAAACCACAACTGAGTTCCTGAGAGATGAGCTGAGTTATCAGAGCTAAATGTGGCATGTTTTATTGTCCATGAAAAGGCGCTAAGTAAATGCACCTCGCTGTTGTTGGGTCTGCACCCTAACAATCACCAGTTTTAGTGCACTGAACTTCAGTTTTGGGTTCATCTGATTTGTAAATCTTGGTTGAAAAATAATCTCTAAAGCAAATACTTCCTTAAGTTGTAAAACTTGAGATCAAAACGCAAGGCCCAGGGTGCAAGCCACCATGTTTGTAAAGAGACGACTTACTACATCAGCAAGTGGAGAAAGAAATAACTGTGACCAGCTCTGAAGGAAGGTCATGTAAGACTTGAAACGTTGGCTCTCCATAGATGCTGACAGACCTGCTGAGATTTTCCAGCATTTTTCTGTTTTTGGTTCAAATTCCAGCGTCTGCAGTATTTTGTGTTTGTACAACCACAAGTTATTTCTTAAGATAATGGTGTTCAGAATCTCTAGACATTAGGAAATGCTTTCTTGGTATCCAGGTCAGGGTTTTTCTCTTCAACATCAATAAAATTGATAATTTGGCCATTATCCCATAGCTTGCTGTGCGCAGATTAGATTTCCCACATCACAACAATGGTTGTACTTCAAAGGCCAGATCATTTCTTTTAAGAGTAAAGTTTATTTATTAGTGTCACAAGTAAGGCTTACATTAACACTGCAATGAAGTTACTGTGAAAATCCCCTAGTCGCTACACTCTGGCGCCTGTTCAGCTACACCGAGGGAGAATTTAGTGTGGCCAGTGCACCTAACCGGCACGTCTTTTGGACTGTGGGAGGAAACCGGAGCACCTGGAGGAAACCCATGCAGACACAGGTAGATTGTGCAAACTCTGCACAGACAGTGATCCAAGCCGAGAATCGAACCCAGGTCCCCGGCGCTCTGAGGCAACAGTGCTAACCACTGTGCTGCCCAATCCCTTTTAGCGATGTTGGTGGAGACAGAAATGTTGGTTAGACCACTGAGGATCATCTTTGAGATAGTGCTATGGGATTTTCTTACATGCATCCAGGGCCTTGGTTAGCGCTTTATCTGAAGGACTTTCAGTATAGCAAAGAGTCACAGACTCCCTGCAGTGCAGGATGAGGCCATTTGGCCCACTGGGTCTGCACTGACCCTCTGGCAGATGAGCCTACCCAGTCCCTATCTCTGTAACCCCACTTATTTAGCCTGCTAATTCCCCCTAACCGGGTACATCTTGGGACACTAAGGGGCAATGGCCAATCCACCCAACCTGCGCATCTTTGAACTGGCAACTGCTCCAGGAAAACATTTTGGTTTTAAGATCCTGAAGTTGTGAGGAGGGAGATTGAGCAACACAAGGAGTTGCACAATTGGAAGACCCAAGGAAAAATTAGGTGGAGCCTGAGATCGTGTGACTGGTGGTTCTGGATTTCAACATAGTGCACGCAGGAGGAAGTATTTACAGTTTGTGCAGCACAGTTAGAACACCGAAGCTAGTAGCATTGATAAAGGCACGTAGGAGCAACAAGATTGTAACACTGAGAAATAAGCTGAAAGCTGCAGATGGGAGAAGTTTATTCATTTGTAGTTGTGTTCACTTCTGGGCTCCACACTTTAGCAAGAATGTCAAGGTTCTGAGAGAGGTTGTGAATGGGATTTACCAGAATGGTGCTGGTGATTACTTCAATTACTTGGAGAGACTACAGAAGCTAGGTTACCTTCCCTGGAGCAGGGAAGGTTGAGGTGAGATTTAAGAAGTGTTCAGAAAGGTTTTGATAGCATAAATGTCCCAGTGTAGGGGAAGTCTTAACCAAAAGGCACAGATTATCGGAAGTGACTTAAGACTGGGATTGTTTTCCTTGGAGCAGAGGAGACGGTGGGGTGGGGGGAAGGGGACATAATCATATAAAATGATGAGGGGCATAGATAGAGTAGACAGGAAGAAACTTCTCCCCTTGGCGGAGGGATCAGTGGCTAGGGGGTATCGAATTAAGATAAGGAGCAGGAGGTTTGGTGAAGGTTTGGAAGTGTGAAAAACCCTTTTTGGGTGGAGGGAGTCTGGAACTCACTATCTAAAAGGATGGTGGTGGCAGGGCCCCTCATAGCATTTGAGAAGTATTTAACTGTGAACTTGGGATACCAAGGCATTCAAAGGTTATGGACCAAGTGCTGGAAATGAGATTAGAATAGTTGGGTGGGTGGTTTGTTTTTGACCGGTGCAGATGCAGCGGGTGGAATTTTACCAGCTCGTCCGCCAGAGATTTGTACGATCCTGCCCAAGGCCAACAGAGAATGCTGTAGTCCAAGTCTCATCCGCTCCCCGGAATTGGGGCGGGTATGCTGGTAAAATTCAGGCTGATGAGCCAAAGAGCCTTTCCCTGTGCTATATTATCTCTGTGACACAAGGAAACGTTTTTTAACACAGCGAGCAATGGTAAATGTGCTCCCTGACAGGGTGACAAAGGAGAATCAATAACTCTTTAAAAAAAAAGATTAAAGAAAGGCTTCAAGATGGGAAAGGCGATAATTGTCCAGCCCTTTTATAGAGCTATGGCATGTCTGACAGGGCCGAATGGCCCCCTTCTGATTCTGTGATTTGAGATTACCTGCATGCAAAAGTCAATGAGCATCTTGGGGTGAAGGAACATCTTTTAATATTTGTATGCTAAGCTCCACATGTGTTGGCCGTACTCTCTCCAATCTGGAGGGATATAGCAGCTTTGAAACCATTGGTACACTGATTAGATGGAGGCTTCTGCATCATTGGTTTTATTGAGATGTTGCAGTCATTGAGTTAGGAATGCAGATGGAAGCGCATTCGCTGTGTAACAGTGTGTGACAGGCTGTACTGGTGGAGTGACACTTGTTTACCTCTCTGAGTCCCTTCACCCAAAACAGTCTGATCGTGTGAACTCCAGACCCAAAGTTTTCGTTCTCACACTGTCTGCTGGATACAATACAGAGTAGAAGTTTATAATAAATGCATCCTGCTCTGAAACGTTCGAATTTAAGGAAACATCTTTAACTTCTATTGTATTTACTGGATAAAAGATTTTGAAGGAGTGCGTTTTGACATTTATATTTCTGTTGCCTGAGTTGGTTGTTTGATCTCAGCTTTAAAAAAAAACTCTTTTCACGTTTGCAAATTGCTTTATTTCTGACTACCTCATAGTGTCCATTGTGGTTAGTTTATTTTCCCTTTGTCAACTGCGCTCATTTGAAAGGGATACTTCCTTTCCGAAATGAAGATATCGGAAGATGCGAGCTCCATCTTTTTATTGTCTGATTACTGCTTCATGAATTAAGGTGGAGGGTTCTTGAACCCTTGAACCTGTTTTTTTTTATATTCATTCATGGGACGTAGGCATCGTTGGCTGGCCAGCATTTATTGATGTGGTGGTGCCGGTGTTGGACTGGGGTAAACACAGTAAGAAGTCTCTCAACACCAGGTTTGCTACCAAATAAACCTGTTGGACTTGAACCTGGTGTTGTGAGACTTCTTACAGCATTTATTGCCCATCCCTTGTTTCCCTTGGATGCCAATTGAAATTCAACCACGTTGCTGTGGCCCTGGAGTCACATGTAGATCAGACTGGGTTAAGACGGCAGATTTCCTTCCCCAAAGGACATTAATGAACTAGGTGTGTTTCTCTGATAATCGACAATGGTTTCGTGGATTAAGGTGGAGGGTTCTTGAACCCTTGAACCTGATTGAACCTGAATCGTCAGTAGATTCTTAATTCCAGACTCTCTTTATTGGACTGAAATTTCACCATCTACCGTGGCAGGATTCGAACTGGGTTCCCAGAACGTTAACTGAGTTTCTGGATTAATAGTCTAGTGATAATACCATTGGGCTATTGCCTCCCCGTTAGTGCACCAGGCTTTCCCACTGTGTAGTGGAGGATAAGTCCTTAATGTCCTGTTCACATGTTCACAGAGGGCGTAACCCAAAAGCCTACTCTGTTGGAGTTTTAATGAATCTGTGGCTAAAAACAGTTCAAACTCTATAAGAATCCAGGGCTTATACTCCCGTGCAGAAAGAGGCCATTCAGACCATTGTATCTGCACCAACTCTCCGAAAGAGTACCCCACCCAAGCTTCCCCTCTGCCCTATCCCTGTAACCCCGCTCATTTACCACGGTTAATTTCCTAGGATGCTACCGGTACGTGATGGTTTGAGTTACGAGGAGAGTCTGGATAGACTGAGACTGTTCTCCCTGGAGTGTAGGAGGCTTAGGGGTGATCTTATAGAGCTCTATAAAATAATGAGGGACATAAATCAGCTAGATAATCAACATCTTTTCCCAAAGGTACGAGAGTCTCAAACTAGAGGGCATAGGTTTAAGGTGAGAGGGGAGAGATACAAAAGGGTCCAGAGGGGCACTTTATTCACACACAGGGTATCTGGAACAAGCTGCCAGAGGTGGTAGTAGAGGTGGGTACAATTTTGTCTTTTAAAAAGCATTTAGACAGTTAACATGTGTAAGAGAAGTATAGAGGGATATGGGCCAAACACAGGCAATTGCTACAAGCTTAGAGGTAAAAACTGGGCAGCCTGGACAAGTTGGGCCAAAGGGTCTGTTTCCATGCTGTAAACCTCTATGATTCTAATCCGCCTAACCTTTCATCTTTGGTCACTAAGGAACAATTTAGCATGGCCAATCCACCTAACCTGCACACCTTTTGAAATGTGGGAGGAAACCCACGCAGACATGCAAACTCCACACAGACAGTCACCCAAGGATGGAACTGAACCTGGGTCCATGGCGCTGTGAGGCAGCAGTGCTCCTAATCACTGCCACCGGAAGAAATGGTGAACTAAAGCCGTCAGATGGATGTAAAAAATCCCTCAACACCTCCCTAGTGTCCTGTCCAGTATTTAATCCCTCAATCAAAATCATAAGTAAAAAAACATTATTTTCTCATTACCACATTGCTGTTTGTGGGAGCCTGCACAGCGCAAGTCAGCGGCCACTTTTCCCACATTACAACAGTGACGACACTTAAAAAAAATTAATTGGTTATAAAACACTTCAGGAGGAGAACCAGTGGGTGTGAAAAGTGCCATATAAATGCAAGTCTTTTTATAACTGAAAACTCCAAGTATACACGCTGTACCTTAGCCTTTCTGTCAGAAACGGGGTTGAATTTGTTCTGACAACACTCCAGTTATTTTGAGGAAAAGAGTCATTTTGCAGGAAACCTTGTCTAAGTTCCCCACACCACTGTCCGAATATCTCTGTCGACATTCACCCTGAAGTAGAGATGTCGGTGTTGGACTGGGGTGGGCACAGTGAGAAGTCTCACGATGCCAGGTTAAAGTCCAACAGGCTTATTTAGACTCACAAGCTTTTGGAGTGCTGCTCCTTCCTCAGACCCAACTGACGAAGGAGCAGCACTCCGAAAGCTCGCGACATTCACTCTAACAGTCCATCCTGGCAGGATTGGGCACAACTTGTTAGCTCTTCCTCTAAACGGGGCTGTGTTCAGTTTGACGCAAGTCTGACCGTGTCATTAACAAGCGAGAATGTCATTTTTTTTTGTTTATTAAATGAGATTGTTTTGATTCCCATGTCCTTGCTGCCCAGCAGGTCAATGTATTTTTTCTCGGTGGATTACAGGAAGCTGATTGAGAAGAGGCTGACCAGAATTTTCTGGCCCTTCACACCCCTGCTGGCGCTGCCAGAGAGGATGGAGAATTGGGCACTCAGTCAAATCTCTGTTCACTGCAGCAGGGCCAGTGTGAACAGCCAGAGAATTCTGTTTCAGTAGCTGAACGTACCATTGTTCTGCCTGTCCTAATGCTCGTGAGCACCTTTTGAAAAGTGTACGCATGAATGAGGCGTTGGCCCCTCGAGCCCCATTTAATAAGAACAGGCTGACCTCACAGTAACCGCAAATCTGTTCCCACCTATCCCAGATAACCTTTCACCTCCGCTCTTATCAAGAATCTATCCACCTCCGCCTTAAAAATATCCAAAGACTCTGTTTCCACCATCTTTTCGGGAAGAGAGTTCCAAAGACTCTCAATTTTCTCAGAGAACAAAGCGTCACCTTTATCTCTGTTGTAAGTGGGTGACCCCTTATCTTTTAAACAGTGATCCCCAAGTTCTAGATTCTCCAACAGGTGGCACAGTGGTTAGCACTGCTGCCTCACAGTGCCAGGCACCTGGGTTCAATTCCAGCCTTGGGTCACTGTCTGTGTGGAATTTACACATTCTCCCCGTGTCTGCGTGGGTTTCCTCCGGGCGCTCCGTTTTCCTCCCACAGTCCGCAATGTGCAGGTTAGGTCGATTGGCCATGCTACAAATTGACCCTTAGTGTCAGGGGGATTAGCAGGGTAAATATGTGGGATTATGGGATTAGGGCCTGGATGGGATTGTGGTCGTTGCAGACCGAATGGCCTCCGCCTGCACTGTTAGGATTCTATGATTCTGTAACAGGAAACATCGGGCAGGATTCTCCAGCCCCCACGTGGTAAAATTTCAGGCAGTGAAGGTGACCTGCTGTTGGCCAGTGGCAGGATCTACAGGCTACGGGATTTTGAGTGCACAACCCACTACCGAGTAATGCACCAGGTACAGTGGGGGGGGGGGGGGGGTGTCACCGTCAGCGGGACTGGAGGATCCCACAGCCGGGAAGGACTGGAAAATTTCAGCCATCTTCTCCACGTTGACCCAGTTAAGACCCCTCAGGAGTTTAGGTGGTAGCTCTTTAAACAACAATGGTTGTTGGGTAATCACATCGTCACGGCGATAGTTTTGAGGCCATCTTAATTATTCCCTTCTCTTTAATGAGTCCTCATTGATAGTGAATGTGCAGCACAGCTACAAGGGTGGATTGTTTCAAATTGGAGCACATTTGGTATGGATTCCAACAGTTTGAAATGTGACAGAATCAGTGAATTAATCATCCACCCCTTTATGTACAGTTTCGGGTGCGGCACCCAACCATAGTGATTTCATACAATCTGTAAATTAGGCTATCCAGAGTTGTTTGTTTTTCTTTGTCTTCAAGATTATAGCTTGGCCAGTGGTTTGGTTTTACAGTCAAGTGGTCATTTCACAATTCCTTTTTAAACCTGATTGTATAATTCCCCTGTATTTTCAGCAACTTGTGACTGTCTCTCAATTCCTCCTTTTTGGTCCCTAACCAAGAAGACTTTTTTTTTTATTGACCCTTGCCCCTGACTCTCAACGTCAACAGCAGAGTGCAGGATCGTGGCACACGCTGACCCTTATGGAAAAGCAGAAGTTGTTTAGTTCATTAATGAGGCCTTCCAGTTCTTTCCGCAGATTAGTTTGATTTCGTGTCAAACACGCTTCAAGTTTACTTATTAGTGTCACAGGTTTACATTAACAATGCAGTGAAGCTACTGTGAAAATCCCCTAGTCGCCAAACTCCACTGAGGGAGAATTTAGCACTGCCAATGCACCTTAACCAGCACGTCTTTCGGACTGTGGGGGGAATCCGGAGCATACGAAGGAAACCCACGCAGACACAGGGAGAACATGCAAATTCCACACAGGCAGTCGCCCAAGCCTGGGACTCGAACCTGGGTCCCTGGCACTGTGAGGCAGCAGTGCTAACCACTGTGCCACCGTGCTGTCCCTGTTTGGGTTGCATGTCCATGAATAACTCTTCCTCCTGAGGCTCCTCGAGATAGTTCCACTCAGATCTGATGAGTTCCAAGACGACTGGGGAGTTCAATTTGTGATCTGTAGACACTGCCCCGTGTAGGGTAATGCCAGAAGGGTTGGGCAGGTGAGGTGTTAGCAAAGTTTGAAGTTGCATTTACACTTGCGTTCAGATAAACACTTGCTGGATAGGCTCTCATTGTCAGTGCGTGTGAAGGGGCACCTCCTGTAAAGTGAGGCTAAGGAAAAAATGGAACCAATTTGTGTACAACACGAGGCTGGGCCCCAAGGCTAATGAGCAAACTGAATGAGTCATGTAAACACTGGATGATTAGAAGCTTGTGGAAGAGTTTATAAAGGTAAACAATGTTCTTGGAACACCAGTAAACCAAAAATTGTACAGTATACTTCCTGTGCAGTGAACTCGATTGCGTTAAAACACCCAATTCAAAAGGTGAGATTCTCTCCACGTTTTTCGCGTGGCGTTTGCTGGCAACAGGATCTTTGGTCCCACCATTGTCAATAGGAATTCCCAATGAAGCCACGCCATGTCACTGGGAAACCTGCAGCAAGGAGCGTACCAGAAGTGGCACCAGACTATCACTCTGGCGTGAATTCCAACCAATAATAGAACAACAAAACTCAACCCTTTTCCATGAAGTCCATTATACCAACCCTTTGCTCAGGTTAAAGCCTGGAAATCTTCTGTGAGAACTGATTGGATTTGATTTATTATTGTCACATGCGTTGGTAGACAGTGAAAAGTATTGTTTCTTGCGCACTAGACAGACAAAGCATACCGTCCATAGAGAAGGAAAAGAGAGTGTGCAGAATGTGGTGTTACAGTCATAGTTAGGGTGTAGAGAAAGATATGAGGTAAGTCCATTCAAAAGTCTGATGGTAGCAGAGAAGAAGCTGTTCTTGAGTTGGTTGGTACGTGATCTTAGACATTTGTATTTTTTTCCCCCGAGGGAAGGAGGTGGAAGAGAGAATGTCCGGGATGTGTGGGGTCCTTAGTTATGCTGGCTGCTTCGCTGAGGTAGTGAGAAATGTAGACCGAGTCATTGGATGGGAGGCTGATTTGAGTGATGAATTGGGCAACGTTCATGATCCTTTGTAGTTTCTTGCAATCTTGGACAGAGCAGAAGTCATACCAAGTTCTGATACAACCAGGAAGAATGCTTTCTATAGTGCATCTGTAAAAGTTGGTGAGACTTGTAGTGGACATGTCTCCTGAATATTTCACATTGATAAATTTCTCTTTTGAAATGGTGAGAAACACCATTGGGAGGATCCTTCTCTTTCTCTTATCCCTGACCACTGGAACTGTAACCAGGCAACTCCTTTATAGGCCTTTAGCTAGGGCCACTTGTGAGTGGTTGACCCCTTTCTTCTTCAAAGGGAAGTTCTTTTCCCACCAGTGGGGAAGAGTTTTGAGCTGAGCATGGTGCCAGTCATAACCTGACAAACAATTTGAAATGGGTGATTCTTGACATGGGGTTGTGGGCACACACTTGTATCATGCCCATTGAACGGCAGAGCACGTTGACCCAGTATGTGTACGTGTTAGGGCTGAATGCTGTCGACAGATTCATCAACGTGTTGGTGTAATGGCACAAGGCTGTGAAATTCAAGAATGTGTATGCCTTGTAACTGGACCTCTGAACAAATGTTACACCTAATATTGGAACAGCCGTATTGGAGCGTCGTGAAGACTTGCCCTTTGTCCTTGTTTTGTTGGCACACACGTGTGTGTACTTCTGCTTCCATAACAGCTTCCGTATCCAAAGCAAATAAAAGAGCCACTCTCCTGCTTTCTCCATGGAGGCAGCCTTGCTCACTGAGTAGCTGCCACTATATTTTGATTATGTTTTAAAGTTATTGTGCTTGGGTCAAACTGCACGCATCTGTAAATTAATCTGTTGTAAATGTTCACTGCTTCACTCAGTTTACCCACTGTTCTGGGTCACATTCTTCCCCCTCCCTCAGCTCTGAGTCACCAACACTTGTGTGGAATCAGATGCTGGAATGCAGAGACGGACCGCTGTAGTCTGCCATATTTTTCTTCACGCGAGCCTTTTGTTAAATTCGTTTAGGGGATGTGGGCGTCACTGGCTGAGCCGGCACTTATTGACCATCCTTAATTGCCCTTGGAGGGCATTTGTGAGTCAGTCACATTGCTATAGCTCTGGAGTCACACGTGAACCAGACCGGATAAGATTTCATTTCCTAAATGGCATTAGTAAACCAGATGGGTTTTTCCCACAATGGATCATGGTTTTATGGTCATGGCTTAATCTCACTATCCTGCTCCGTTCCTTGTGTTCCTTTTCAAACACCTACCTCATTTATTGCTGGGGTTCCTCACCACCAGCCAGTGCCAGGGTTCAGTTTGGTGACCTGTCCCTGTGATTTTCTTTGTGGCTATCTGAAAATCCTCTGGTCTCTCTTCACAGTCTCACAATTGTTTGGTCATGGTACTTGAATGCAGAAGCCTTGGCTCCTCTCCATCCTCAGATTCAGTAGACCCACGGGGAGTGATTTAATGGCCTCCCTCTCTACACCTCACAGCAAGCTTGAAGGTTCTCGGAGGGGGCTGGGGGTTACATCTCATCAGTGGAGTGGGTACCCCACTATCTTTTCCCCTCCACCAAAATAAGTCAAGGGTGGGATGGCTCATGGACATCCTTCCTGCCTGGATAGTACTAGAGGCTGATAAGGGGGCAATTAATGTCACTGGCATGCACCCAGTGATTAGAGACGGATTAGCCACATAAGAAGCTTGAAAAGCAGCCCCTGTCTGGTTTGCTGTCGGGTTTCTGTGTGGTGATTCGGAGAGTGGAGAGGGGTGGGAGAGGGTGGATGGCACTGCTCCCTGTTCAAAGGCACTCAGCACTGGCATCAAAAAGTGGGTGGAGATCAGTCACTGAGAGCCGCCCTTCCTCCCTTTTCTCCCTGATTCCCCATGATCCCTCCCCATCACGATCTCACTTACCTGTGCCTCAAGCCCCTCGCTGATCCTAAGTGCCTGGTGGGTGCAATGCCAGCAGCTGCCACCACTCCCAGTGGCACTGATGGGGAATGGAGAGACTAGACCATCAGCTCCCTGAGAATGGGGCGTTTCCTTATTCCAAGGTCCCATCCTGGGGAAGGCCTGCTGATAGCCTGAAATGGCTGATGGGCACTTGATATGGCAGCCTACCCCAACAGAGGTGATATGGGGCTCTCATTGGCTTGGGGGAGGGGGCTGAGAAGAGACCCCTGTCACCTGGATTAAGTTCAGCCCCGCTGTATTTTGTGTGAAAGCAATCTTGGATAGGGGGCCACTTAAATGAATCCATCGTGACTTGGAAAAATGGGCTTGAGCTTTTGGAGGGGGAGCTGTGAACTTTCTCCCTCCTGGCTAGAGAAAGTTGGTTAAAGGAAACCCAGAATGTATTATGGAAAGGAGAGGGAGGGGTGGAGATGGCAGAAAACAAGAACTGAATGTTATGCGCTGCTGACCTATACCAAAGTTTCTGTCCAGGGTGAAACACAATCTTTATCGCCTGTAACAGTATTTGTAGTTTATGTGGAAAAACATTGATGGACTTATTCAGACTTAACACGCAATGGATAATGTGTGCTAAACGTACGTGTGCCTTGCTACGTACAATTGTGCTGAATACAACCAAGTACAGCAAGTTGAATTGATTAAATATTGCGTAACAGAAGTCGCACAGTGGGCCAAGGTTTCTGGTCATCTGTTTCAATCCTATGACCACTGCAGACTGAAGTAAACTGAATTTGGCACCTCCAATAAACATGGGGATTCCCATTATATGGAACATGAGTCACCTCTTTATCTAGTTAGCCAGGTGGCTCCAGTCCATAAATCAGCCTCTTGAGTGTTTTTAGGAGCCCCATTGCTGTAGTGGGGGGTGAGGGAAGAGTGGAAAATTGGATCGGGGCAGTTATCAAACAGAACAGTGATATGATACTTAAAATGTTCTCAACATTTAACTTCCTAGCTTGCCAGCGCACACTAACCGTGTCTCACTTAGTGCAGTTCTGCAAAATATTCATTGGAACCTCTCATCCCCGCACCACCACCACCACCACCACCACCACCACCCCCCCCCCCCCCGCCAAACTTCACTCGTCCCTTTTAGTAATGGTAATGTTTTTTATATAATGAATAACATTACAGTGTGTTCCGGATATTGCTGTTGGTCGTACAGCACACAAGGGATGGGAATATCTTTGATTTTATATGAAAAACAATCAAGTGTTTGCTAATCAAACTGGTTTAGACCAGAGCCAGCTAAACCAATACAGGATCTTCATTGTGCATATATTTGGCTGGTACATTAACAATGAGAGTTATCTCCAACTGTGCTCTACACTTTGATATATATATATATAAGGCAGGTAATCAGAATCAGTTAATTGACAGAAGAACCTACTTTTTTTTTGAGTCAAGTAAACCTTCTCTGAGCTGCAATCATAGAAATGTAGAAGATAGGAGCAGGAGGAGGCCATTTGGCCCTTTTGAACCTGCTTAGCCATTTATCCCGATCATGGCTGATTGTCCAACTCAATAGCCTAATCCTGCTTTCTCCCCATAACCTTTGATCCCATTCAAGAGCCATATTCAGCCATCTCTTGAATACATTCAATATTTTGGCATCAGCTTCTTCCTGTGGTAATGAATTCCACAGGCTCACCATTCTTTGGGTGAAAAAATGTCTCCTCATCCCCATCCTAAATGTTCTACCCCGAATTCTCAGACTGTGGCCCCTGGTTCTGGACTGCCCCACTGTTGGGAACATCCTCACTGCTTCTACCCTGTCTAATCCTGTAGAATTTTGTAAGTCTCTATGAGAATCCCCCCTCATTTGTCTGAACTCCAGCGAAAACAATCCTAACCTAGTCAATCTCTTCTCGTACATCAGTCCCGCTATCCCCGGAATCAATCTCTGTGACGAAGAACCGAATTAAAGGTTGGTTGAACAGATTGGGTCTATTGGAGTTTAGAAGAACGAGCTGTGACCTTATTGAAAAATACAAGATCCCGAGGAAAGTTGATAGGGTAAATACCCACTTGTGGGGGAGACCAGAACTAGGGGACACAATTTAAGAATGAGAAGTTTTCCTTTTAAAGACAGAGATGAGGAGACACTTTTTTTCTTTCAGAGGGCCTTCAGTCTGTGAATTCTCTTCTTCAGAGGCTGGGTCATTGAATTGATTCAAGACAGCGGTAGACAGATCTTTGATATACAAGGAAGTCGAGGGGAATGCGGTGGGGATAGACATGAGAGTGAAGTTGAGACCACAACCAGATCTATTGAATGACGGAGCAGACTCAAGGGGCTGAATGGTTCCTATGTGCCTGTCCTGTTCCTATGTGCGATGAATGGTTAGGATTTGGAATGCAACGGCAATAGATACAGATTCAGTGGTAGTTTCCAAAATGTAATTGGATAAATACTAGAAGCCGCTATAAACGAGAATCCCGCTGGCATGAACAACCGGAAAGTTCCAGCCAATAACTAAGGGGTCATATTTCATGGAGATAAAAGGCTGTGTTTGCCATCCTTTGAGCATTCAGATGATGTTCAAATTGCACTTGAACCTAGGAATCCAAGATTTAATTTTGCTGTACCGCCTAATAAAATTCTTAAATGTGAAAGAAAGTTTCAAATTGACATAAAACAAACCGTTTATGTCACAGAAAAATGGGCATTTTGATGCAGAAGTTCGCATAAGACTGGATTACTCTTGGTTACCAGTCAGATCAACCCAACCTTTGAACTTAGCATTACTAAGGCAGGCCCAGATGCAGATGTAATTTGATCAGTGATTAAGGCCAGAATTCTCCAACATCACCTGCAGGTGGGCTTCTCCAGTCCCGCTGCAGTGAATGGAGTTTTCGCTGAGCGCCAAATTCTCCATTCTCGGTGACGGGGCGAGCAAGATTGGAGAATTCCAGCCTTAGGATGTCGTGCTGCCTTTGGTTGTGTGAGACTCGGGTAGATGCCAGAAGAAAATGGCCTTCCAGGAGATTAATTAATCCTTTTCTCTCAAAGGTAGAGGAGATTTTCCCTGTTTCCAAGGTTTTTCTCACTGGGTAGGAATACATTGACTAGCTACGCGAGGGAACAGTGATGAACCTGTCCAAGAACTTGGTTTAGCCGCAGTTGTAGAAGTGTGTGCAATTCTGCTCTGTAGATGCAAAGCGGATGAGAAGATTTAGTTGCAATGAGGGACTAAAAACAGATCCATATTTTCAGGTTCAGAGAGGATTAACTGGGAACATGTTGCATGTTTTCAAAATCATGACAGGTTATTAGAACTGTTTGTGAATCTTGTTTAAAGAAAATTGGCATGTAGTTAGGATTAATTCAAGAATCAACAAGGGGGAGAGGAAAGAAATTTTTCATGTCAAAGTCCAATGTATTCCAACAGATGACTAATAAAGCAAATTGGATAAAATCTTGAATCTAAGACCATATTAAAGAATGCATGGGAAGTAGATTGCCTTTTTGGCTCTGTTTGGAGGTCTCTTATCTGAATCTAAAGGTAATGGGTTCACGATGCCCCATGTATCTCAGCACTGCATTAAAGTTGACATTTCAGGAATGGTGACATTTGCATCTTCTTAGACTGTTTACGTCAGAGGAAGACCACTTGGCCCGCCAGGTCTGTGCCAGCTCTCTGGTCTCTAATCTCGTCCCTATCCCCACAGCCTTGCAAACGTTTTCTCTTCAGGCGCTTAGCCAATTGCCTTTTGAGAGCCAAGATTGCATCTGCCTCCACTGCACTCTCGGGCAGTGCCTTCCAAACCCTACCCACACATTGTGTGAACATGTTTTTCCTCATGTCTCTATTGCTTCTTTTGCATTCACCTTTCTGTTGTCCTCTGGTTCTCAGCCCTTCTGTCATTGGGAAAAGGTTTTCCCTTCTCCTTGCCATTGGCCCCTCATGATTTTGAACACCTATCAAATCTCCTCTCAACCTCTCTGCTCAAATCTCCTCTCAACCTGTCCGCTCAAAGGAGAACGATCACGGTTTTTCCAATCTATCAAAACACAACTGAAGTCCTTCATCCTGGAACCATTCTTGTTAATCTTTCTACACACTCTCTCTCTCTCTCTCTCTCTCTCTCTCTCTCTCCCCCCCACCGCCCTCGCTTGCTCTCCCCCCCTTACTCTTCCACCCTCCCTCTCTCGCTTGCTTTCCCTCCCCCTGCTCTCTCTCTCTCTCTCTCTCTCTCTCTCTTCCCCTCTCCCTCACTGTCTGAATCCTTCACCTCCTTTCTAAAGTGTGGTCTACCAAATTGCACACAATATTCCCAGTGGAGGCAAACCAGTATTTTTATAAAGGATCACCATAACTTCCTCACTTTTGTATTCTCCACTTCATTTATAAAGGCCTATTTATCTTTGTAAGCACTATCTTGTCTGTTTTCCACCTTCAGTGATGTGTGAACATATACCCCAGCTCTCTCTGCTCCTGCATCCTCTTTAGAAATCTACTCTTTGTAGCATATTGCCTTCCAGCACTCTTCCTGCCAAAATGGATCACTTCATACTTCTCTGCATTTCACCTGCCCCATATCTCCGCTCCCTACCATCCCACCTTCCTGCCTGTGTCCTTTCGAAGTCCATCGCTCTCCACCTTATAGTTCATGATGCTTTTATGTCATCTGTACATTTTGTGCACTGTATAGGGCACTAATATAATACATCAAGAAAAGCAATGTACTGAGTATTGCTATCTTTCCCTGGTCTGAAAATCAACCATTCACCGTTATTCTGTTTCCTGTATCGAGAAATCTGGCAGGCAGAATCATCAAGGGTTACGACAAATGAGCAGGGTAGCCGGACTAACTGGATAAAAAGCCAACACAGGCAGGATGGGGCAAATGGCCATGTTTTGTGCCATCTCAATCTATAACTTCAACGAATGCAAGTGTTTCAGAGGAAGTAAGTACGGAAATAGGGAATCTCCTCCATTGTCCAGTTCAGTGACATTGTCTTTGCTTGTTCTGCTGTCAACTGGCCAATCAGTGCTAGAACGTCCCCAGCAATGGTTTCTCTTCCTGATCCCTCACCAATTCCACTGTAGTTCCTCAAGGATCCATCTAAACCTAGAGGGCATAGGTTTACGGTGAGAGGGGAGAGATCCAAAAGTGTCCAGAGGGGCAATTTTTTCACACACAGTGTGATGAGTGTCTGGAATAGAGGTATTAGCAGAGGCAAGTACAAGTCTTTTAAAAAGCGTTCAGACAGTTACGTGGGTAAGATGGGTATAGAGGGATGTGGGCCAAACGCAAGAAATTGGGACTAGCTTCAGGATTTAAAGAAAAGGGTGGGACGGACAAGTTGGGCCGTAGGGCCTATATCCATGCTGTAAATCTTGATGACTCTATGATTCTATTGGCCCCCTCATTTGGCAGACTCCATCAGATAAAGCTTCCACTTGTATGTGGAGGAAACCCAGCTCTGTCTCTCTGCAGTACACTCCTGTTGTTGTCAGAATCTTTGTCTGGTGTTCGGTGTTACAAGAGTCCATATTTCCTTTCATTAAACACTGAGAGAGTCTGGAGGAATCACAATTTCCTCTAGTTAAACACATGGGAAGCCGAAGCCGTCATCTTCAACCTTGGCCATATCCTCTCCCTCAGTTCTATAACCCTTCCCGGCCACCATCTCTTCAGCTTCAATCTCAGAATTCTTATACAATCCTGAGCTGGACTTCCTCACCATTATAGGAAACCTGCACGACTCCACAACGTTGCCCACCCCAATCCTGAGCTTGCTGCTGAAACCCTTATCTAGGCCTTTGCCACCTCCCATGTTCCTTTGCTCTACTGGCCAACATTCTATCCATCAAAATGTGTAGGGCATGGAGGAGGCGAGACTCTAAAGAGATGTCAGTATGATGATGAGAATTTTATGTTGGAGACGTTAGATTAGAAAACACTGTAGGTCAGCAAGGACAGGGCTGAAGTGTAAGCAGAGCTTGGGATGGCACAGTGGTTCGCACTGCTGCTTCACAGTGCCAGGGATACGGGTTCAATTTCTGGCTTGGGTCACCATCTGTGCGGAATTTGCATGTTCTGCCTGTGTCTGCATGGGTTTCTTCCCACATTCCAAAAGACATGCTGGTTAGGTGCATTGACCATGCAAAATTCTCCCTCAGTGTACCTGAACAGGCACTGGAGTGTGGCAACTGGGGGATTGTCATAGTTACATCATTGCAGTGTTAATGTAAGCCTACTTGTGACACTAATAAATAAACTTTGAATGATAGGATGTGGGCTGCAGAGTTTGGATGAATTCAAGTTTACAAATTTTGCTTTCCCATCATAACCCTTGGTGCTTTTGCCACCTTTTATAATTAAATCTCCCCTTGACCGTCTCTGCTCCAAGGAGAATCACGTGAAACACACTCTACAAAATGCAAGTTCTTTCTTTCCTATCTGTGGGATCCCACGCGCTTAAATTCTCTCCAGCAATCTCCTGTGTAGAAGTTTGGAGTCAGCACCAGTATGAAGACAATGAACTGAGGATTGGCGTCCCTCTGAGATATAGAACTATATAATCCTACAGTGCAGAAGGAGGCCATTCGGGCCATCGGGTCTGCACCAACCACAATCCCACCAAGGCCTTATCCCCATAACCCCATGCATTTACCCTAGCTGATCCCTCTGACACGAAGGGGCAATTTAGCATGACCCAATTGACCTATCTTTGCACTGTGAGACGAAACTAAAGCACCTGGATGAAACCCATGCAGACATGGGGAAAATGTGTAAACAATCCCCATCTACAGATAGTGACCCAACCCAGGTCCCTGATGTAAAGCAGCAGTGCTAACCACTGTGCTGTCCATATCAAAATCTATCCGTCAGGGAGCAAAACTTAAAAAGAAGATGGTGGAGGAAATTGTCCTCTGAGTGTTGGTCCCTTCAAAATCCTTGAATGACAGGAAATATGAGAGCTGGAATTTGCCTATTGCAAATTTGATACCTTGCAGTTTTCTAGTAGGAGTTCAGAACACCTACCAAAACAGATAGCCCTCATTTACAACAGCTCCCCCCCCCCCATAACAATAGCATCACATTTACTGAGTGCCTTTACTATAATAAAAGCCTAACCAGGATTGCATAGGAGTGTTATCAAGCCAAACTTTGACACCAAGCCACATAAGATGAATTACATATTGAAAAATATCCAAAAGCTCAATTGAAGAGGTAGGCTTTAAGGAGTGATTTTGATTTGGTTTGATTTGAATTATTATTGTTACATATATTAGTATACAGTGAAAAGTATTGTTTCTTGCACGCTATACAGACAAAGCATACTGATCATAGCGTAGGAAAGGAGAGTGTGCAGAATGTAGTGTCACAGCTAGGGTGTAGAGAAAGATAAATTTAATGCAAGATATGTCCATTCAAAAGTCTGATGGCTGCAGGGAAGAAGCTGTTCTTGGGTCAGTTGGTCCGTGACCTCAGACTTTTATATCTTTTTCCCGATGGAAGAAGGTGGAAGAGCGTATATCCAGACTGTGTGGGGTCCTTGATTACGCTGGTTGCTTTTCTGAGGCAGCAGGAAGTGTAGACAGAGTCAATGGATGGGAGGCTGGTTTGAGTGTCATAAAGGGAGAGTGAGAGAGAGCATGCGCAAGAGAAAGAGAGAATGAGAGGCAGAGAGAGGGTCAGGGAAAGAAGGATGAGTTTTAGGACCAAGGCAGCTGAAGGCACAGTATTGAATTGTGGAGTGATGAAAATGAGAATTGTGGGGGTGGTGGGGGTGGTGGTGGTGGGGGCAGGTAGTTGTAGAATAGGGAGGTGACAGAACAAGTTGCGGGGCTAGCGGAGGTGGGGTGAGGAGTATAGGGCTTTGGCGAAGGGAATGGGACAGGTTGTAGGATTGGGGGTAAGGAGAGGGGAGGAGGTATAGAGCTGTGGGGAGGGGAATGGGGCAGATCGTAGGATTTGAGGGGTGCAGAGGGGGGAGGGGTGCAGGGCTGTGGGGGGGTGAATGGGACAGGTTGTAGGGTTGAGGGGATGGGTGTAGGGCTCGGGGTGGGGAGAGGGGTAGTAAGGCTGAGGGATGCATGGAGGTGAGTGATTGTGGGGCTGGGGGGGGGGGCAGGGTGGTTAGGGTTGTATGGCACAGGGGGTGGGGGGAGGGATTGTAGAGCTGGGGAGTATGCGGCGAGGAGTGATTGTGGGGTGAGGGGGTGGGCGTAGGGCTGGGGGATGCGCCGGGAGGCTTAGGACTGTAGGGCTCAGGGGCTGGGGGGAGGGGTTTTAGGGCTGGGGGTGTGTGCGGCGGGGGTTGTGGGGAGGGCTCAGGGGATGGGGGGTGTAGGGCTGGCGGAGGTTATAGAACGGGGACAGGGATGAGGCCCTGGAAGGATTTGAATGCAAGGATGAGAATTTCAAAAGCGAGGCATTGCTCGATCGGGAGCTTAATGTAGGTCAAAATGAGTTATTTGTTTATGACAGTGAGTTGGAGACAAAATCAAGAAGCTTTATTTTCGACTCTTGTTTGCCACTGTATAATGAGAAGCTAACTATCAAATGTGAAGCTCATTTCCCTGATCTATCATAAGCATCAACTTCCAATTGCTTGACCCTGTAATTTTGTTCAGACAACCCTGCGATTAGCCGCAATGCGTATAAACCGTAATAACTGTCTTTAGGTAGGCCTTAATTTTGTTTTGATTTTTGGCGCACCAAAGTGGATTGTTAAACCTTAACTGCTGGCCAGACGAACAAGATTGTGTCACACTGGTTTGTAGCAGCATGCACTCTGCGGTTCCTTGTTCATTTAACTGAATAGGTCCTGGCAAAAATTGAAGGACGAGATGAGGCAGGAAGTAAGTTCCTGGTGTGTTTTTTTTTCACCCATGTTTGAATCCAGGTTGACGGGCTGAATAATTCTGAATAATTTAACCCGCAAAGTGAAATACGTGCAACAGTCAGCATTATCGGTGACAGTGGGATCCACATCACAAAACTGCCCCTAATTGGGCGCTAAATTGGCGCTTCTCTTAAAAACCACAGGGTGCCTGGCGTGGGAAATGAATGCAAAGCTTCTGAGACTGTGGCTGGTTGTTAGAAGGGAGCTTGAGTCTGTATCCAGTCGCACCGCACCCAGCCTGGGCATGTTTTGATGTTGACATTGGGTGCCTGCATTGAAAAAATGTCACACACCTCAGAACAAACACAGTTTGACAACCGTGAAATAATCCTCATTTAGAGAGAAAAAAAATTAGACGGTCGGGCGAGTTCAGTGTTGTGTTGTTCGAAACTTGTGTCGCTGCCCTGCCTTTCAAAATGCCTCAATCGCTAAGAATGCCACAGAATTGGCATTTCTCCAGCGCTTCACCTGAACTGACTATGACTCAAGGTGTTTAAATTTATTTATGAGTGTCACAAGTCGGCTGACATTAACACTGTAATGATGTTACTGTGAAAACCCCCTAGTCGTCACACTCCGGCGCCTATTTGAGTACACCAAGGGAGAATTTAGCATGGCCAATGCACCTAACCGGTATGTCTTTCGGACTGTGGAAGGAAACCCGGAGCACCCAGAGGAAATCCATGCCGGCACGAGGAGAACGTGCAAGCTGGGCAGAGACGGTGACCCAAGTCGGGAATCGAACCCGGGTCCCTGGTGCTGTGAGGCAGCAGTGGTGAGCTATTTAACCTTGGGCAACAGGAACAGATGCCAGAATTTAACCGCCTCGCCCGCCCGAGGCTCGTAAGAATCCGCCTGAGGCCCAGGGAGAATGGGCCTGAGTGAGCTGCTCTGTCGGAGAGTCGGTGCACACTCAATGGGCCTAGTGGCTTCCTCCTGCGCTGTCTGGATTCTATACCCCAGGGGAGGGCAAGACTCACAGGACGGCATTCTCTGTTGGTCTTGGGCGGGATCTTACGAGCCTCGGATGTACGAGGTGGTAAAAGTCCGGCCAGAGTCTTTGGGACTCCAGCCTGATATCCATCCACACTTTCTAGCAGGATCGTCCAGCTCAGGGTACCGTCCTGCATCTCTCAACATTTACCCACGGTAGAGAGGGCAACTTGGCTGATCTTTCTTCGCCGGAGCAGGAAGGAAGACCCTCCAGACGGCCTCAGTGCCCCTGGCCCAGGCACGGATGCCAGGGTGTGCCCCCACTGTTGCCCCCCAACTCACCACTAAAATTGGCCTTAATCAACTGCATTTCTTTCCACGCATGCAGCTGTACCAGTATGAAGACGCCTTTGTGCGGCTATGTTGAACAAAATTGGTCTTTTTGCTTACGAGCAAGAAAATAGCTGACCTGTGGCCTTCACTGTTATGCCGGAGTGTCCATGGAAAAGCTGATTTAACAGCAAATACAGCACAATAGGCCAGTGTGGATCATGCTTTGACCCCAGTAGTACCAGTGTAACTTTTTTTTGTCCTTGGTATTGAGGTCGCTGCACTAGGTTGCTTCTGAGGCTGACTGTTTGCCATCCAGTTCCGGGTTCTCCAGGAAGTTCTTATCTCTACGCAGAAGCTTTCACTTTGATGTTTTGCGATTTATTCAGTTAAATTTCATTTAATTGCAATTAAATGTGACAAAACATTTGTGGCCCAATAATTGCACGTAAGCCATTGCTTTCCCACGCCCACATGTGTGGATCGTGTAAGTACTTGCAAACGATGGCCAGGTACTTCACTTCTGCTTGGGGCTGCACCGTGGTTGGGGCTGCACCGTGGTTAGCGCTGCTGCCTCACAGCGCCAGGGACCCGGGTTCGATTCCTGGCTCAGGTCCCTGTCTGCGGAGTCTTCACGTTCTCTGCGTGGGTTTCCTCCGGGTGCTCCGGTTTCCTCCCACAGTCCAAGGATGTGCAGGTTAGGATTGGCCATGTTAAGTTGCCCCTTAGTGTCCCAAGATGTGCATGTTGGGGGGATCAGCAGGGTAAATGCCTAGGGTTATGGGGATGGGGGCTGGTGGGCCTGAGTAAGATGTGCTGTCGGAGAGTTGGTGCACACTCGTTATGCTTAGTGGCCTCCTTCTGCACTGTCTGGATTGCATGCACCTTATTTGTACGTTCGGTTACTGTAACAGTTGAGAAATGTACAATATGGTCAATGTGTAAATCCTCCTAGGACACGATCTTACCAGCCATGCCACGCTCTCGCTGCAGCATAGTCAGAAACCTTCATTCTCTGCAGCAGGATGGGAAAATCCCAGCCACGGGTGAGGTCAGAGAATCTGGCCCCTGATCTTATTTCTTTTGTTGCAGTCTTTATCTTGGCAGCTCTGAGTCGAAAGGTGGTGGGTTCTAGTCCCACTCCAGAACACAAATGTAAGTTGACACTTCAGTGCATCCTGAGGGAGTGCTGCACTAGCCTGTGGGAGGCGCTGTCTTTCCAATTAGACAGAGATTACCGTTGGCCTCCTCAGATAGGCGTGAAACACCCTGCAGCACTGCTATTCCGAAGAAGATCCCCATTGATTTGGCCAGTGTTTATTCCTTGACCTCATTAAAACAGCTTAACTAGTCCTTCGCACACTTGTGGGAGTTTGCTGTGTAGAAATTAACTGCTGCATTTCCTACGTTACAACACATAACAAAAACTCTTCACAGGTGGTAAGAAGCTTTGGAATATCCTGAGGTGTTGTTGAAGCATCTAGAAACCTGCATGTTTTAACCAACTCTATTTGATTTTCTGTTGTGGCTCGTTGGCGCAGTGGTTAGCACTGCTGCCTCTCAGTGCCAGGGACCCGGGTTCGATTCTCGGCTTGGGTCACTGCCTGTGTGGAGTCTCCCCGTGTCTGCGTGGGTTTCCTCCGGGTGCTCCGCTTTCCTCCCACAGTGCAAAGATGTGCAGGTTAGGTTGATTGACCATGCTAAATTTCCCCTCAGTGCCAGGGGGATTAGCAGGGCAAATATGTGGGGTTACAGGAATAGAGTCTGGGCGGGAATGTTGTCGGTACAGGCTCGATGGGTCTAATGGCCTCTTTTCTGCTCTGTAGGGGTTCTCTGATTCTAGCTTGGTTGACGCAGTGTTATTGCTCCTGTGATTACATTTGCTGCCTTTTAAAAATTGGTGTGACCCCCAAACCTGAGAAGTTTCTCCAATCTGTGCTAACTTCTCTGACCTTACATGGGGTGATGGTATGGTTATTATAATCACTGCTCTTGAGGGAGAAGGAAATGGTAGCATAGTGATACTATCACCGGGCCATCAACCTACAGGTCCAGACTAATGCTCTAGGGACATGGGTTCGAATCCTACCATGGCACCTGAATTTGAATTCAATAAATCTGCAACATGGGACTAGACTCTGTATGAGAAACATAGAAAATAGGAGCAGGAGGAGGCCATTCAGCCCTTTTGAGCCTGCTCCACCATTCATTATGATCATGGCTGAACATTCCACTCAATAACCTGCTCCTGCCTCCCTCCCCAGCCCCCACAATATCCTTTGATCCCCTTTGTCCCAAGTGCTATATCTAAGTGCTTCATGAAAACATTCAATGTTTTGGCCTCAACTATTCTTTGTGGTAGCAAATTCCATTGGCTGACCACTCTCTGGGTGGAGAATGTTTCTTCATCTCTGCCCTAAACTGTCTATCCTTTATCCTCAGACCGTGATCCCTGGTTGTGGACACCCCCACCTACCATGGGAACATCCTTCTTGCATCTACCCTGCCTAGTCCTGTTAGAATTTTATATGTTTCTGTGAGACCCCCCCCCCTCATTCTGAACTCCAGCGAATACAATCCTAATTGACTCGATCTGTCCTCGTACTTCAGTCCAGCCTTCCTCGGAATCAGACTGGTGGACCTTCTCTGCACTCCCTCTAGAGCAAGAACATTCTTCCTCGGATAAGTAATGGTGACTGTGAAACTGTCATCGACTGTTGTAGAAACCCATCTGGTTCACCAACCTGTTATCCATATCTGGTCTGGATTTCACCTGACTCCAGACCAGTGTCACTGACTTTTAACTGGCTTCTGATACAGTTGAGCAAACAAGGGCAATTAAGGATGGGCAACAAATACTGGCCTAGCCAATGCTGACACCCATATCCCATGAAGAAAAGCAACAAAAAAAAGGGAAAAATTCAACAGAGTTCTTGCACCTGATAGTCATCCAGTGGCAGGCAACTGCTAAAAAAAAATGCATTGTTTTTGGGCTTTTGTAATTGTTTCCTGCAAGTGAAGAGCTTGTCATATGAGGAGTGGTTGAGGACTCTGGGTTTGTACTCGGTGGAGTTTAGAAGGATGAAGGGAGATCTTATTGAAACTTACAGGATACTGCCGGGCTTGGATAGAGTGGACGAGGAGAGGATGTTTCCACAGGTAGGAAAAGCTAGAACCACAGGGCACAACTTCAGACTAAAGGGACAATCCTTTAAAACAGAGATTAGGAGAAATTTCTTCAGCCAGAGAATGGTGAATCTATGGAACTCTTTGCCACAGAAGGCTGTGGAGGCCAGGTCATTGAGGGTGTTTAAGACAGAAATAGATAGGTTCTTGATTAATTGGAGGATCGGGGGTTATGGGGAAAAGGCAGGAGAATGAGGATGAGAAAAATATCAGCCTTGATTGAATGGTGGAGCAGACTTGATGGGCTGAGTGGCTGAATACTGCTCCTTTGTCTTATGGTCTAAAGGTCTTAAAGAAAATTTATATAAACTGCCTTAATTTGCCATTTAACAAGTGATGAGGAATGTAAATTGTGAATCCCACAAACAGTCCAATTAGAGTGCTTTAATGAATACTTGTTCGATATTCACGGGTGGGTTTGTGTTGCAGGGTTTGTCTTGCTCACCAAACTGAAATCTACAGTATTGCCTATTCCCAAAGACAATTTCTGCATTATAATGAGAATGGCATCTTGTAACAATACACTAATTACCTAAATTAATTAACTTTGTAAAGGGGCAGTCAGGAGATGCCCACCACAGCCGAAAAGCAGGGGTTTGGCTGCGAGGCACCTCCCCCGTCTACTCAACCGAGGGCATGAGGAAGCTTTCATCGACGCAAGTGAAATTAATGATCTTGCTTAAAGTTCAACTAGTCACGTAGTAGCTGAATTTGCTTTTCCTTCTTTAGAATGAATCATTTATTCCGTAACAGATTTCCTTGAGGTTAATGGATTGCATCACCTTGGGCAGGCTGAAAATTTCATGTTTGTCTACGTAGGAGGAAAGAGGAAGCTGTTGGATTTCTCACGGTACATTGCTGCTTAGAATTATGAGTGTTTTCGTCTCCACCGCGCCCCCACCCCCCCCCCCCCCCCCCCCCCAGCTCCCAAACATTCAAAACTGCCGGGAAGCCATGTAGTAGGGGTTGACTTGGCAAAGATTTGACAGCAATGCAATAAAGTGATTTCATGTCTGATTTTCTTTTTAATTCATTCATGGGACATGAGCGTCGCTGGTTGGCCAGCATTTATTGCCCCTGCCTAGTTGCCCGAGGGCAGTTAAGAGTCAACCACATTGCTGTGGCTCCGGAGTCACATGTAGACCAGACCAGGTAAGGACGGCAGATTTCCTTCCCTGAAGGGCATTAATGAACCAGAAGGGTTTTTCCTGACAATTGACAATGGTTTCAGGGTCATCAGTAGATTCTTAATTCCAGATTTTTTAAAATTGTATTCTAGTTCCACCAGGATTCGAACCTGGGTTGCCAGAACATTAACTGAGTTTCCGGATTAATAGTCTAGTGAAAATGCCACAAGGCCATCGCGTCCCCTGCAGTGCAGATAATCAACACACTGCGTTCCTTATGATCTGTTGTTTCCAAAGTCTACAATTTCAGCTTAAAGTTTCCTGCGGGCAATTTTCCTGCGGCTTTCAAGCAAATTGGAGCATTTTACTTTCATTAAAACACAGGAAGTCAGCTTGTACTGCAGACAGGTGCTGAAACCCTTCAAAACATTTGGAGTGGTGTTAACGTCACTTTCTCTTAAAAAGGAACGCTCTGAGGTAACAAAGATCCTTAGCAATATGACTTGTTTTTGATTTAAACTGATGTCAGTAGAACATTCTACAACCATTGGAACTTACCGAAATTAATTTTCCTGTCACCCACATATGACTGGCCTTGACTGATCCAGTCATTCCAGTATCTGGGATCAGCCATTGTGCTCATCCTGGTCTCAAATCCACCTTCCCCATTGTTCCCCATGTCCCTTTATCCCGTTTTTTTTGTTACAAGTATCCCCTTCAAGTATCCCCTTCAAGTATCCCCTTCAAGTATCCCCTTCAAGTATCCCCTTCAAGTATCCCCTTTTTGAAATCATTTAACGAATTCAGACTCCACCGTGCTATGGGGCAGCGAGTCCCACAGGTTCACCAACATCTGCGGGAAACAGTTCTTCCTCCTCTCCGCTTTAAATCTACCGCCTCTCAACCTATACCCTGTGACCTCTTGTTCAAGATTGCCCCACAAGGGAAAACATTTGGTCTACATTTACTTTATCAATCCCCCCTCCCTCGTATGGTGCTCTGTCCTCCTAGAATCTTACAGCACAGAAGGAGGCTGTTCTGCCCATTGTGATTTACTTGCTAGCCCTTTGAAAGAACGAATCCAATTTGTCTGTCTCCCGCGGTCCTCCCCCCTGCCCCCAGGGTTCCACAGATGATAATCTCTTCATGTATGCATTCACAATTCTTTTATGAAAGTTGGTATTGAATATGCTTCCATCACTTGTCCACTCATTGCATTCCTGACCATAATAACTTGCTGTATTGGGGAAAAATATCTCCTCCATCATTCCTCGCTGTTTTTTTTGTAAACATCTGTGTCCTCTGGTTGTTGACCACACTGCCAGTGGGCAGACAGTTTCGCCCGAAGCACCCACTCCCACCAAATCTTGCATAAATTTTAAAGTTTATTTATCAGTGTCACACATAGGCTTACATTAACACTGCAATGAAGTTACTGTGAAAATCTCCTAGTCACCACGTTCTGTCACCCTTTAGGGTATACTGAAGGAGAGTTTAGCATGGTCAATGCATCTAACAGTACATCTTTCGGATTGTGGGAAGAAACTGGAGCACCTATGCCGACACAGGGAGAACGTGCGGACTTTGCACAGACAGTGACCCAAGCCAGGAATCGAACCCGGGTCCCTGGCACTGTGAGGCAGCAGTGCTAACCACTGTGCTACCATGCCATCTGCCATCTCCCTTCAACCTTTTCCACTCTAAGGAGAACAATCCCAACTTCTCCAGAGTCTCCATTATCATTGAAGTACTTGCCCTGGTACCATTCAAGCATGTCTCATAGGGACATAAGAATTAAGAGTAGAAGTAGGCAAATTCAGCCCTTGGAGCTTGCTCCGCCATTCAATCAGATCGTGGCTGATCCCTCCCTGGTCTCAAATCCATCTCTGCACTTGATCCCCATATCCTTTCCTTTGTTAGAGGTCTGTCTATCTCCTCCTTGAAGCTATTCAACAATTCAGATTCCACCACGCTATGGGGCAGTGAGTTCCACAAATTCACCACCCTCTGTGAAGAAGTAGTTCCTCCTAATCTCAGTTTTAAGTCTACTGCCTCTCAACCTGTGCCTGTGACCTGCAATTTGAGATTGTCCTATGAGAGGAAACACTTGGTCTACATTTACTTGATCAATCCCTTTTAAAATTTTATGTACCTCGATCAGATCCCCCTCTCATCTTTCTGTGCACCCTCCCTGAGATACTTGACCTTCTCCTGAAAATGCGGTGACGAGAATGGGACAACAATAAAGCACTCTGCCCGAAGCGAATTTGTCTGAATCTTGTTGTCTAATTAGCTGGCTAATTATTACCCATCAAAGAGTGATAAGCTTTCTTTTCATGTTCCTCGGTTTCCAGCACCCAGCCAGTTGCTCGGGACTTCCAGCAGCGTTGCCATGGGAACCCAAGCTAAGTTCAAGTGATCAACAGAAAGGAATTCCATTGCACTGGTGTAAATTTGATTTAAGTTAGAAATTAAAGATGAAGAATGAGTGTATTTCTCTCCAATAATTGAATCTATTGAAGGATTCTTGCTGTAGAATGTTCCTTCGAGGATTTATGACTTCAATAATCTTCAGGGGACAGAGCCCGTGCTAGATATGTCCCACTTAGGAATTCTGCCCTGTTCATAAGTTACAAGTTCATAAGACAGAGCAGCAGAATTAGGCCATTCAGCCCATCAAGCCCACTCTGCCATGGCTGATTTGCTCCCCATCCCCATTTTCCTGCCTTCTCCTCATAACCTTTCAACCCATTCCTGATTAAAAATCTGTCCAACTCCTCCTTAAATTTACCCACTGTCCCAGCATCCACCACACTTTGGGGTAGCGAATTCCACAGATTCTCAACCCTTTGGGAGAGGTAGTTTCTCTTCAGTTCTGTTTTAAATTTACTACTCCTTATCCTAACACTATGACCTCTTGTCCTAGAATGCCCCACCAGCGGAAGTGTCTGCTCTATGTCTACTTTATCCATATCTGTTTTCTGTCTTGAGCTCTTGTGAAATTTTCCTGGGTTCCCAGGATTTAAGGGGACCGAGAGAATTGTTGCTATAATTATTATTTGCATCTTTTGAGGGCATACTTCTTTGAAAGGAGTTTGAAGAGGACGATACACATTGGCACAGTGGTTAGCACTGCTGCCTCAGAACGCTAGGGACCCGGGTTCAATTCCCGGCTTGGGCCACTGTTTGTGTGGAGTCTATACATTCTCTCTGAGTCTGCGTGGGTTTCCTGTGGGTGCTCCGGTTTCCTCCCACAGTCTGAAAGGCATGTTGATTAGGTGCTTTGGCCATGCTAAATTCTCCCTCAGTGTACTCGAACACATGCTGGAGTGTAATACTAGGGGATTTTCACAGTAACTTCATTGCAGTGTTAATGTAAGCTTACTTGAGACTCTAATAAATCAACTAAACTCGCATCCCAGCTTCCAAGAAGAAAATATTATTCATGCTGTATCCCCCATGGTGCTTCTATGTTGCCGAGGAATCGCTGTAACATTTTGTATTGCGCTTTCTGTTGCTCTACTCTGTTACAACTCTTCTCTGCTTAGGTCTATGTGGGTGTTTAACTGTGCCGCCCCTTCCAGAGGAGAATTCTGGAACTGCTGGAATCGAAGAGTTAGTAAAAAGGCTGTCCTTAACTGTCACTCCGTAAACATGATGTGGAGATGCCGGCGTTGGACTGGGGTAAACACAGCAAGAAGTCTGACAACACCAGGTTTAAGTCCAACTGATCTATTTGATAGTAAACTCACAAACTTTTGGGGTTTCTCCCTTCGTCAGGTGGATTATTCACCTGATGAAGGGAGAA
Organism: Carcharhinus amblyrhynchos; assembly: GCF_965287045.1. Lineage (NCBI taxonomy): Eukaryota > Metazoa > Chordata > Chondrichthyes > Carcharhiniformes > Carcharhinidae > Carcharhinus > Carcharhinus amblyrhynchos. The sequence goes on along the minus strand of NC_137345.1, from coordinate 11,610,290 downwards.
ACCTCGAAAGCTTGTGAGTTTACTATCAAATAAATCGGTTGGACTTAAACCTGGTGTTGTCAGACTTCTTACTCCGTAAACCTGCATAAATGCAGAGGAGACTCTGGACCTCTGTTATCTTCTGTTATGTAGTGGCACTTCAGACATGGTCAAGACAGTTCAGGCTTCGAAAGGTGGCATGGTGGCACAGTGCCCTCACAGCACCAGGGACCTAGGCCCAATTCGAGCTTGGGGTGTCTATGTGAAGCTTGCACATTCTCCCCGTGTCTGCTCCGGTTTCCTCCCACACTCCAAAGACGTGCATAGCATGTCTCAAATTTCCACTACCCATTTCCTGTCTCTGTAAAACACAATTGTGGCATCTCAATAGGTTTTTATGATGAGACGAGGTGAGTCTCTGTGAAGTAACCCTGTCACTTGCATGCATTTTAAAGCTACCACCCCACCACCCCAAGATTATGATCCCCTTTATTCCTCCTAAACAGACCTTGAAAACCTGCCCCCTTGTCCTCTGCCCAGATCCTTCTCGAACCAAACACCCCCAGCCTTATCCCTCTCTGATGGTCATGTCCTCTTCCTGTGTGACCTGTGTATAGGCCCAACAGCACTCCACTACTGAGCTGTGGCAGTGCTGAGATTGTTCTAGCTGCTGGCAGCATGCTGCTGTTGTGGGGCGACCTGGCCTAATGTAGGTCAGTCGCTGTTTGACATTTCCTGTAAGCTGGTAAGGGGTGAGCAATGCTACCCTTTTGGCTAAGATCAAGTGTCAGATCAAGCCCAGGATGGGGTGCGATGCCTTATCTTGTCAGCTTGGATCTTGTTTGTCTCTCTTGTGGGGACCATGAATCGGAGTCAATTGAATTTTGAATTTGGTTTTGGGAGCAAGCAATGTTTAGTAAGTGACCCCAGGGGTCAGCTGTAAAGGAAGGGCGATTTACTGCACCAAGTGAAGTAAAGCGAAACCACAAGCTTGTAATAAACACAAACCGGGACAATACATCAATGGACCCACTCGGGGGTCTGCTTTATAAAGGGCTCGGTATACAAGCTCCTGGTGAGGTAATTGCCAATCACCAGGGAGCTCATATTCCACAGGGAGGCCAATCAGTGATTCCCTCCATGCAAGTCCTGGAGGTTATCACACAAGGAATAGATTTGGGTTTGTCCAGTCCACTCTGAGTACAGGCTTTGTAACTTTAAGGATGGAATAATTTTTTTAAAAAAACTCATCTCCCTCCTCATCACCCCTCCCCCAGGCCTCTGTGTAAATTCAGCCATGACTGCAAATGTGAGTGAGATCATCTTATAACTGTGACACAATTCAAATAGACGTCATTTCTTGTAAAGTACATTGGGACATCTTGAAGTTGTGAAAGATGTTGTATAAATTCACATCTTTTTTTTCTGTTTGTGTTTGGTTGAGATTAGCTAATTTAACACAGGGGATGGGTTGAACAAAGGGATCTCATAATATATATGGCTTTGTTTGACATTATGGCTGGAATTTTGCCCCAACCTGCCCACTACGGGTATTGTAGCGGGCGGGATATGGACCATGCAAAGGTGCATTGTCCTCGGCAGGATTTTTTGGTCTTGGGGCAAGCGCAGCCAGAATGTCCCACCCAATATATTGCATTCTCTGACTGATTCCTTAAAAAATCATTCTCTCTTTCTCATTTCTTTCTAGCCTCTGCCATTTTCCACCAAATCCTTTGGGCTGTTCCCTGAATGTGGCAGCGCAACAGAGCATCCTGTTAAGCTTTTGGTTGCTCCCTGCATTTCTTTTAAACCATCATGCTTTGACTGTATTCAAGCTATGGCACCTCGCATTCAGCGTTAAGGCTTGTACCAGCTGATGCGTAAATGTCCACATTTCATTTGCTCGGCATCAAAGTTGGTTACTATTACAACCATGCTCTGAGGTATGACCGTAGCTGGTGCTCGTAAGCTTACCTGCCATCCAGTACGCTGTGCACTTTGATTGGAGAGCTACTGTGTTGGAGGTACCGTTCAGTTGAGAATTAAAGCATGGATCCATCTGCCCACTTGGTTGGATGCTTAAGATCCCATGGCACTGGTTAGAAGGAGAGCAGGGAAGATTTCCCAGCTTCCTGGCCAACATTTATCCCTTGGCCAACCTCATTAAAACAAATTATTCTTTTTTAAAATTTATTCTTTTGTGAGATGTGGTTGACTGTGGCAGCGTTTATTGCCCATCCCTAATACTGTTGGCTTGCTAGGCCGTTTTAGAACACAGTGAACCACATTGCTGTGTGTCTGGAGTCACATGTAGGCCAGACCAGGTAAGGATGGCAGATTTCCTTCCCTAAAGGACATTAGTGAACCAGATGGTTTTTCACAGGTGCTTCACACTGTGTACCGTGGTTTAATTGATAATGGGATATGTTGCTTGACTGGATCATCCAGCGATTCCGTGGTTTTAGTGATGTTTTCAGATGCATCAGTCTGATTGAAAGCATGCACTGTTGCCGTGCTGAGTTGCCCCTTGGCTTGGCCCCTGCCCTGGATATTAAATGATCCTGGTCAGTTCCATGCATTTCATTCTTTGGAACTTTGAGGGGTCTTCATTAGCCCAGGTTACAATTGGGCACCCTTAAGTACATTTGTTGTCCCACTGGTGTAAAAGGTGGGGGTCTGTTTAGCTCAGTTGGATGGACGACTGGTTCGTGATGTAGAGAGATGCCAACAGTGTGGGTTCAATTCCTGAACTGGTTGAGGCAGCAGAGCGGCACAGTGATTAGCACTGCTGCCTCCCAGCGACATGGACCAAGGTTCAATTCCGGCTTCGGATGACTGTCTGTGTAGAGTTTGCACATTCTCCCCATGTCAGCGTGGGTTTCCTATGGCTGCTCCGATTTCTTCCCACGCTCCAAAGATGTGTGGGTTCGGCCATGCTAAATTGACCCTTAGTGTCAGGGGGATTAGCAGGGTAAATACGTGGGGTTACAGGGATAGAGCCTTGGTGGGGTTGTTGCTGGTGATGGCTCGATGGGCCAAGTGGCCTCCTGTAGGGATTCTATGGATTCTATGCATGAAAGCTCTGCCTTCTCCACCTTGCATCTCGTTTTGAGGTGTGGTGATCCTCAGGTTAAATCACCACCAGTCAGCTCTCCCCCTCAAGTGAGAGCAGCCCGTGGTCATCTGAGACTATGGCAACTTTACCTTACATTAAGTCCAGTCGTTGTTGGCTTCATGCCACAAAGCGCCTCAGTGTGCACTCAACCCGTCACCAAGGTTTCGGAGTGAATCACTTGTCAGAGAGCTGCCCGACATGGCTCGCTCTGCACAAATGCCCATAAGCACATGGCAGTTGTGCCTGGCACTGCACTCGACCACACAGATTAATCAAAACAGGCTTTTTGTTTAAAAATAAATTCATCTAAAAGCCTCTTTGTTCGCGTGGGTTTGGCTACCAGCTGCAATTGCACGCCCGTTGCTCCGACATGAAGGGGGGGTATTGTTGGACGTATACAGCTGGGCTGAAGATGACCATCTTGTCTCAGTCAGTGCTTGTGTACTGTCATTGTTAAAGGGAAATAAATCACTAGAAACCAGCCTTCCACACATTAGCCCTGGAATGGTCCAATTCAGTTCTGTACCTGCAGCAAATATAATATTGACAAGAAAAAAAAGCAGCATATTTGTTTGAAATAATGGAGCCTGGTGCAAAATATCTTTAGACTAAAGGGTATTCTTGAGCGCTCCTGGAGGTAATGGGTCAACAGGCCATCAGTCCTAACCTTTTATGTCCATTCCTTCACAGGATGTGAGTGTTACTGGCTAGGCCAGAATTAATTGCCCTCAAAAGGGTAATTGTAAGCTGCCACCTTGAACCACTGCAGTCCACGTGGCGTAGGTACACCCACAGTGTTATTAGGGAGGGAAACGTACCTTGGCTTGAGACATATCTTGGCTGTGTAACCTCTACCCTAAAATTAAGTTATTTTGCACTCCATGGACGGGATTCTCTGCACCCCCCGCCACTCAGCCATGTGTTTCCCGGCAGTGGGAGGCAGCGTGCCGTTCACTAGCAGCAAATTGTCTGGCCCAACCTATGGGATTTCCCATTGCTGTCACCCCGTTGCGCCGCTGGACCAGAGAATTCCGCCGGCATGAATGGCTGGAGAATTTAGGCCCATTTATGTTAAGGTTGTGCCTGGTGAGAACCCGAATGAATGTCACGGAAGTGGTTTTGCTCCATCTCCTTGTTGGTTGCAGCCAGGCCAGTATTTTGATCTGGTTGTGGACACTGCGATGAAGGTTGGCAATACAATGTTCACACTGGTTAGAAAGGAACTTTCAGGTGACTAGTGCCTCCCAGGATATCCTAAAGTGCTTCACAACCAATGAACTTGTTTGGGTGAATCATTGCCGCTATAATGTAGGTGAAGTAGACAAGAAGAAAGCAACTCACGAGGATACCAAAAGTCTTCAAACAGAGATGGTTGGTTGAGTGAGCAGGCAATTATTTGCAAGTGGTGTGCAATTGTGGAAAATGTTCATTTTGACACTTTAAAAAACAGAATATTATTTAAATAGAGATTTGCAGATTTCTGCAAGACAGAGGGATGCTTCCCGGCCTTTTGGCTAAGATCAAACTCAAGACCAGATACAATGACTTTGCTTGTCCACTCGGATCTTGTTTGTCTCTCTTGTGGGGACCATGAAGTGGATTCATTTGGAATTTGGAGCAAGGAAGTAGATGGCCTGCCCTGTTCACTCTGTGCATTGGCTTTTTAAGAATGCGGTCAATTTTTTTTTTAAATTCAGGAATGTCATTATCTCAGTATAACAGCGCACAGGTCACAGCAAGTAATTAAGAAGATGAAAAGAATATTGGCCTTGATCGGAAAGGTGGGTGGAGGATAAAGGTAGGAAATGCTAGCTACAATAGTACAGGGCATGAGACCATCCCCAGAGTTTTGGCCACCTTACTTAGGGAAGGATGTGGAGATAGTTCAGAGGAGATTCACAAGGCTGATTCCTGGGATGAAGGGGTTGTCTTATGAAGAAAGGTTGAACAGGTTCGGCCTGCACTCGTTGACGTTTAGAAGAATGAGAGGTGAGAGACAAAGTTGAGGGAAAAAAAATTCTCTCAAGAGGATAATGCATCTCTGGAACTCTCTTCCTCAAAAGATGGTGGAAGCAGAATCATTGAATATTTCTAAGGCAGAGTGAGTTAGATTCTTGGGGCTGATAGGTTATCGGAGGTGGGAAGGAATGTGGGGTTGAGAATACAGTCAGATCAGCCATGATCTTATTAAATGATGGAGCAGGCTCGAAGGGCTGAGTGGTCTACTCCTTCTCCTGTTCATATCTCATTGAAACGTACTGAGAGGCTTGACGGGGTAGATGCTGAGAGGATGTTTCCCTTGATGGGGCAGTCCAGAACTAGGAGGGCACAGCTTTAAAATAATGGATCCCCATTTAAGATGGAAACGAGGAGGGATTCCTCCTGTCAGTGTTTGGGATTCTATTCCACAGCGAGCAGTGGGGATTAGCTCACTGATTATATCCAAGGCTGAGATGGATAAATGTTTGGTTGACAAGTGAATCAAGGGTTATGGGGAAATGGGCAGGAAAGCGGAGTTAAGGCCAGATTGGTTCAGTCCTGATCTTACTGTTTGGTGGAGCAGTTTCAGGAGGGGACTGAGGGGGAGGAATACTCCTGCTTCTAATTCCAACATTCCGGAACGAGGCAGCCAATTTGCTTCCAGTGAAGCCCGACGAATAGCAAACTTAAGTAAATGTGATTTTAGTTGGTAGTTAAATGTTGGTCAGTGCACTGGATGGAGAACCTTGCTCTTTGCATGGTGATGCACGGCCTTCGGTATCCACCCGAGAAGGCAGACGGGGCTTTATTTAATGTCTGACCTGTTATAATCCCAACGTTTCATCAGCCCTCCACTCATTTTCCTCGCCATTGGAGTACATCCGCAACCAGGTTGTAAAGTTGGTTCTGGGGAGGGAGTTCCAAGACCTGGGGAGGGAGTTCCGAGACCTGGGCCCTGTGTGGCTGAAAGCACAGGCTGTCAACAGTGAACGGAGAACAACAGCAGTGACTGGCAATTATGTAGCCCCCTGTAGTACAGTCAGAGGTCCCCCAGGGGCTTCACAGGGGTGTAAATATGCAAGAGAGACTGGATCGCTCCATGTTGGAAGGTTCCCAGCAGAGCTTCCAAACCTGGGGGCTCAGATGTGCAGTGAGAGATTGCCGGAGCAGCCAGATCGTTCTTGTCTTCAGGGAGACACCCTCATTTTCCAACCTAGCTCCCGAGCTGATGTCAGTTGGTTCCTCTTTATCCACCTCACACTGCTGCCTTCTTATCACTTGCTTTTTGGACAGTCACCATGCGATGAAATGTTGAGCGCGTCACACTCAGTGTTGTCATTGGGCAAAATGAGGTGAGAGCATGTGCTTCTTTTGAAAGAGATTTGCCAAACATCTTTGATTTTGATTTGATTTATTATTGCCACATGTTTTGAGATATAGTGTAATGTATAGTTTCTTACACGCTCTGCAGACAAAACGTACTGTTCATAGATTACATAGCGGAGAAGGAAAGGAGAGGGTGCAGAATGTAGTTACAGTCATAGCTAGGATGTAGGGAAAGGTCAGCTTAATATAAGGTAGGTCCATTCGAAAATCTGATGGCAGATTCTTGAGTTGGTCGGTACGTAATCTCAGACTTTTGTATCTTTTTTTCCCGATGGAAGAAGGTGGAAGAGAGAATGTCCAAGGTCCTTGATTATGCTGGCTGCTTTTCCGAGGCAGAGGGAAATGTAGATATAGTCAATGGATGAGAGGTTGGTTTGCACGATGGACTGGGCTTCGTTCACGACCCTTTGTAGTTTCTAGCAGTCTTGGTCAGGGTAGGAGACATACCATATATCCGGAAAGCATGCTTTCTTTCGTACATCGGTAAATATTGGTGAGAGTCGTAGTGGACATGCCAAATTTCCTCAGCCTCCTGAGAAGGTAATGAATACGGGGTGGGGGAGGTCATCCATCAACCTATAAGCTCCTTTACCCCACACAGCACTGCCGGCATGTTCTGTACTTGGAACATCAGCACCCATCTTCCAACAGCTTTTACAAGTATTAAAATGATGTGGTAAAATCCCCCATGCACCTACTTACAGTCTCGCTCACAGCACATTACCACATTGCAACCTTCTCCGCATCAAAGTGAGGAATGTCACTAATCCTGTTGTTTTTTTTTTGTTTGAAGAAAAGCATCTCCTCCTGAGGGCACACTGGAATTGATGGCACTTGTTTGCCCTGCCACCACCCACGTGGGTTCATTATTGTGAATTCTGCCTCTTTGGGGGGTGGAGGGAGGGGCTGGGAGCTTTTTCTCAGGTAACTAACTCTCCATCTCCCACTTCAACAGCAAGGCAACCATTGCCTGCTCAGTTTCACTCGCACACAGCTTCAGTGGGAGAGGAATGTGGGCCTTGTTCCAGGGAACTGGATTAGGGGTTTGAAGTGGATGTGTCGGATAGATAAGGACTTGTCTTTCTGAGGTGACGAGAAATATCTCTCCAAGCACCTGGTGGCGTGGGACTACTGGAAGTGAAGGCACTGGCCTGGGAAAGGTGGTCCTGTTTGCTGGGTGCTCTGCTGGCACAGCAGGGGTGGGATGGGAGTTTGCTTAAATTGGGTTCTCATGGTGTGCGAGGGGTAGTTTCTTCAGAGGTAGAAGGCTGCCGGCGACAGATAATTTCTGGAGAATTGGTGCAGTTTGGATTGATTTAACATGATGAGGAGACGAGCTTATCTGCAGTAATATAAAGGCAAAATACTGCGGATGCTGGAATCTAAAACAAAAATACTGGAAAATCTCAGTAGATCTGACAGCATTTGTGGAGAGAGAATAGAGCCAATATTTTGCGTCTGGATGACTCTTTGTTAGAGGTGAACTATCTGCATTGTAGTGTCTGTGCATCTTGCTCTGTCAACGCTTATGTGTTTCTCTTTTGTGTGTGTGTGCGCGCATGCATGTGCATGAATGTGTGCATCTATGCATATGTGTGTGTGTACGTGCATGTGTGTGTGAATGTGCTAATCTCGACATCTAAAAGTGCCTTGCAGCTGATAGTGTGCAGGTAAGTGGGGAAGGTTGGTGGGGGGCTGGACAATTGGATGGTCGGTGTTGCGGGGGGGTGGGGGGGAGGTTGTCATTTGTTTCAATGGAAGGGGTTGTCATTTGGTCAGTAGGAAATGGATTGGATTGACTGGGGTTTAGTTGGTGGGGGTTTATCATTTGATTGGTGAGGCTGGTGGGTTGGATTGACGGGGGGGGGGTGTTGGGTGGTGGTGGAGGGGAAGGTGGTTGTTGGAAGACCCCAGCGCTTCTTCCCAGTTCTGATAACCTGGAGCTCTGAAATTAAAGACCTTGGTCTTTTTGAGCTAAAGAAAATCCGCAAAAATGACAATTGCGCTGGTGTGTCATTGACAGCAGTGAGTCCTTTTCAGTGAGTTTTTTTCAATGGCATACGGTGCTGTTTATTTTTACACAGGATACAACGTGACGTACATCACCTCTCTGCCTGATGACCTACATTGTTCCTCATCGAGCAACACCTCTGTTAACATTCTCTCCCTGGTTTTTAAATCCCTCGCAGCCTCTACCGTCCCTATCCCTGCAACCTTGTCCAGCCCTACAGCGTTCCGAGATCTCCTCCAATTTGGGCCTCGTGCACGTCCCCAATCTTCATTGGCCCAGCAATGGTGGCCATGCTTTCACCTGCCTCGACCCTGAGTGCTGGGATTTCCTCCCAAAACCCCTCTACCCCTCATTTCACCTTTAAGACGCACCGTAAAATGATCCTATCTGATCAAGCTTTCGTCAATCAGTCCTAATAATCTTCTTATGCAGCTCAGTATTGTTGAGTTGCATGAGTTGTGTGTGATAATTCTCCAGTGAAGTGTCTTGGGACATTAGTGAAGCTATATAAATGCAAGCTATTGTTGAAATACAAATCAATGTCCTCAAAGGGTTTCCAGTCAAGAGAAGTGCTCAGTCTCTCCCCTGCATCAGGGGCAAATAAAGAAAGTCAGTCATATGGAGCTGATATTTTTATTTTGCCAAGCAGAGTGCGAGTAACCAAGGCAGCACGGTGATACAGTGTTTAGCACTGCTGCCTCATAGTGTCAGGGACCTGGGTTCGATTCCCGGCTTGGGTCACTGCGCAGAATCTGTATGTTCTCCCTGTGTCTGTGTGGGTTTCCGCTGGGTAATCTGATGTGCATCTAGAAGGTGAGCCAATTGGCAGGAGGGTGGGGTCGCGGGTCGAGGAGGGACTCTCAGCTGGAGCTGGGGCGTGAGGAAGAGCAGTCGCATTTGTAATCTAGTCTGACCTTTGTATGTATTCTGTTGGCAATAAAGCCTTTATGGTTAAAGCCACATCAAGTTGCCGTCAATCTTTTGATTTGATTTATTATTGTCACGTGTATTAGTATATAGTGAAAAGTATTGTTTCTTGCATGCTATACCGACAAAGCATACCGTGCAAAGAGAAGGAAAGAAGCAAGAGCAGAATGTAGCGTTACAGTCATAGCTAGGGTGTAGAGAAAGATCTACTTAATACGAGGGAAGCCCATTCAAAAATCTGACAGCAGCAGGGAAAAAGCTATTCTTGAATTGGTTGGTACAGGACCTCAGACTTTTGTATCTTTTTCCCCGACAGAAGAAGGTGGAAGAGAGAATGCCCGGGGTGCGTGGGGTCCTTTAATTATGCTGGCTGCTTTGCCGAGGTAGGGGGAAGCATAGACAGAGTCAATGGATGGGAGGCTGGTTTGCCTGATGGATTGGGCTACACTCACGACCTTTTGTAGTTCCTTGATATGTTAATCTGTTACATTGAGGTGTTGTTCTTGGATCAGTGACACACTTGCCGTGTGAAGGCCGTAAGTTTGAACCCTTTATCTATCGCACACGGTACTGAGGGAGTGCTGCACTGTTGCAGGTGGTGACTTTCAGATGAGACTCCAAACCAGAGGCCTGGCTGCCCTCTGGGTAGATGTACCAGATTCTATGGGATCTCGTACCCAGGAGCATGGGCGTTTCTTCCTGGTGTCCCGCACGACATCACTAACATGGCATATCCGGCCATTTAACTGACTGCAGTTTGTGGAAGTTTGCAATGGGCAATTTACCTACCACATTTCCTAATATCAGGACAGTAGTGACATTTCGGAAAGTTCTTCCTTATCAGTGGAATCCTGATGTTGTGAAAAATGTTAAGTAAATGTAAGCCATTCCAAGCAAATCTCCTTTCTTCCCTTCAACCCATCCTTCTAAATAGTTGCCTGTCTGTGAGCTCATGTCTTCCGGGGATTTGTTGCTGATCCCAATGCTCAGGAAAATGGTGAGAATAACTGGGTCTTCTTGGGAAGGTTAGATTATTGGAAATTTGAGCTTAAGGAAACTGGCACCTTGGTTATAGCAGCAGAGCTTGTATAGCCCGAGTGATTTTATACAATCTGACTCCATAATCTGATGTATTTTGTTACCACGTGCATTATTCTGTGATTTGTTTACCCAGTCGATAATCTCTATCTCCACTTGCAACACTCTCAAGAAATTTCCCTTGTCAAGATCATTCCTTGAAGTGTAAATGGGAACTTTAGAAACCATCCTAAAAGGGATAGGAGTATTATAATCAGAGGATGGTGAGTGAGTGGAATTGGCTGCCGTTGGTGGTGGTAGAGGCGAACTCGTTGGGGTCTTTTAAGAGACTTCTGGACGAGTACATGGGATTTAATGGGATTGAGAGTTATAGACAGGCCTGGTAGTTATGGATGTAATCGGCGCAACTTGTGGGCCGAAGGGCCTGTTTGTGCTGTAGTGTTCTATGTTCTATAAGATAACATAGAATCATAGAATCCCTACAGTACAGAAGGAGGCCATTTGGCCCACCGAGTCTGTATCGACCACAATCTCACCTTGGCCCTATTCCCGTAACCCCACAAATTTAGTCTGCTAATCCCCGTGACAGTAGGCCAATTTAGCATGGCCAATCCGCCTAACCCGCAAACCTTTGGAGTCCACCACTTCCTTCCACAAAATGGACGTAGTTCAGGAAGGTCAGCCGACCCATTGGAGCTCATTGAGAGAGAGCCCCCAGCCCTGTGTCACTCGTCCACGCCGTCCAACACGTTCCTGGGTTAATTTTTTTTTTGTGCCTGAAGCCCCATTCTGCGCATCAACTGCTCGACAGAACCTTTTCGTCATGAGTCTTCAGTTTGCGAAAGTTGTCTCACATCGTGTTACCCAGCTGCCAAGGTTTCGTTTCAAGTGGCGTTGTGGGTTTACTTGTCGCTGCTGTCTTCCTTTTACAGTTCTCAGTTCCATTTTTAATGGCTTCCTTTGATGCTTCGAGTTCTTTTCTGTTCAGCTGATCTCTCGAAACTTGGGTTGTTTTGAAAGGCAGTGAATTTGATTTGGTTATAGAATCATAGAGATTTACAGCATGGAAACAGGCCCTTCAGCCCAAGTTGTCCATGCTGCCCTTTTTTTTTAATCACTAAGCTAGTCCCAATTGCCCACATGCTTCTATACCCATCTTATCCACGTAACCGTCTAAATGCTTTATAAAAGACAAAATTGTACCCGTCTCTGTTACTACTCTGGCAGCTTGTTCCAGACACTCACCGCCCTCTGTGTGAAAAAATTGCCCCTCTGGACCCTTGTGTATCTCTCCCCTCTACGCCCTCTAGTTTTAGACTCCCCTACTTTTGGGAAAAGATGTTGACTATCTAGCTGGTTTATGCCGCTCATTATTTTATAGACCTCTAAGATAAGGCATAAGAGCAGAATTAGGCCACTCAGCCCATCGAGTCTGCTCTGCCATTCAATCGTGGCTGATGTTTTTCTCATCCCCATTCCCCATAACCCCTGATCCCCTTATTAATCAAGACCAGATCACCCCTAAGCCTTCTACGCTCCAGAGGAAATAAGTCCCAGTCGATCCAGCCTCTCCTCATAACTCAAACTATCAAGTCTAGGTAGCATCCTAGTAAATCTTTTCTGCATTCTTTCTAGCTGGGGAGAGGATAGAGCCAACATTTCAGGCCTGAGTGACCCAGAGCTCTGACAAAGAGTCAACCAGACTCGAAATGTTGACTCTATTCCTTCTCCATAGATGCTGCCATACCTGCTGACATTTTCCAGCATTTTCTACTCACTCAAGAGGTCTATTCTGGCTCCTATTTTGTACGTTGCAATATGGAGCTATGGGTAGTTTTTTTTTAGTTCATTTGTGGGATGTGGGCATCACTAGCTGGCCAGCATTTATTGCTCATCCTTAAATGCTCCTGAGAATGTGTTCAGCTGCCTTCTTGAACTGCTGCAGGCCCTGAGGTATAGGTGCGCCACAGTGCCGTTAGGGAGGGAGTTCCAGGATTTTGATGCAGCGATTGCAAAGGATTGGCGATATATTTCCAAGTCAGAATGATGAGTGGCTTGGAGGGGAACTTGCAAGTGTTGGTGTTCCCGTGTATCTGCTGCCCTTGTCCTTCTAGATGGAAGTGGTCGTGGGTTTGAAGGTGCTGTCGAAGGATCTTTGGTGGATAGTGATGGTAGAGACTCCAATTTGCCTTTCCACCAGATGGATGGCCAGGAATCACTCCCGCTCTTACCTTTGGCGTGTGCCAGAAGGATTTGCAAGTTGATACTCAACTGATTTAGCCACGTTATGTGTGATGCACCTTCTTTGGCCATCGAATTCTGGGGTCGGCTTTGAACCCACCCTGGCTTGGAGTCAGGGACTCCACCCTCTGCGCCACAGGACTTCTTAGGATTAAACATCTCCCACAGTTTATTTTGAAGTTCACGAGAGTTCCTCTGACCTGACCAATATTTATCCTTCAATGAACTTAAGTTTTTTAAAAAATTCAGATTGTTACCAGGCTGCTATTCGACATTTCCTGTGTAAATTACTTTTCAAATTTCTCCCTTTACAATAGTGACCAACCACATTCTTCAAAAGCAATTGGCTGTAAAGTGCTGTTGGGTGTCCCGATATCGTGAAAGTTTATTTATTTTATTTTTATTTTACTAGTCAGAAGTAGGTTTCCATTGCAATAGAGTTACTGAAAAATCCCCTCGTTGCCCTGTTCGGCTACACTGAGGGAAAACTTACCATGGCCAATGCACCTAACCAGCGCGCCTTTCAGACTGTGGGAGGAAACTAGAGCATCCAGAGGAAACCCACGCAGACACGGGGAGATTGTGCAAACTCCACACAGACAGTGACCCAAGCCGGGAATCGAACCTGGGTCCCTGGCGCTGCGAGATAGCAGTGCTAACAACTGTGCCACCGTGCTGCCTGGGCACTGAGGGGGATTTTTCAGCTGCGCTCGCCCCAAAACCAGAAAATCCCACTCGAACTCAACAAGCCTTTACAAGGCCCAGCACCCCCCACCCGTGATTCCCATGGCGGGCAGGATGGGAAAATTCCCTCCAATATATGGATGCAAGTTACTGTTTCCTCCTCCTCCTTGTCCTCTCACCATCTCTGCCACAAGAGAGAACATTTCTACGTTGTCCTGATGTGAGATGCAGTCATTGAAGTGAGTTACTGTGATCTATAAAGCCCATAGTGTATCCTCTTTGTTGGGATGTTGGGCTTAAATCAGACTGACGGTTAGACTGAAATGAATCACGGGGGGTAGTTTGGGAGGGGTGAGTGGGGGGTGGGAATCGCATCATCTGGTTCAGGCTTTTGTTTCGACGGAGTAACCTGTTGGTAATGATCAGGCTGAGGCTCCCGGCAGCTGGCTGACGTAGTCCCTAATGCATTCACCATGTGTTTGTGGTTTACACTCTTGGTGGTCGCTGGCAAGAGAATGTGTCAGCCTTGTACTGAAGGGAATTAACACTTGGGTTTGACGCGTGAACAATGATCAATCTGAGTGTAAGCTGCACGGGTCCCGAGTGCAGCACCTTCCAGGCAGGAGGGCGAAAGAAAAGAAATCCCCGGTGTGTCCCAGACCAGTAAGTGCTGATCCTCATAATGAACAGCTTGGTGTCGCAAGGGCAGGAAAAGAAGCACGTCTGTTTTGTGGGCATTTGATGGTTTGTGACTTCTCTCGACATTGTTTTATTAAAGCTTCCAAAAGGCCTAGTTAGGCCTCCAATGCGATTCTGGGCACTACATTATAAGTAAGGATGTCAAAGGTTCACCATAAGTTGCAGTGCATAGGTCAACTGATCTAAGATGAACTCATTTTTCCAGTCCAGTGAATCATGCTTTTGCATATATTTGGTATATAACTTGCCTCTCCCTACCCCCATCTTTCAGCTGTGACATATTGTAATTTACATAAGCACTCAGCCTCAGTTTTTAACCCCACAAAGGCATGGTTACTTATCAATAACTTATCCCAAAGGACCAAGCGGGCAATTTGGGCTGGATTGTAAAGATGTATGAGAGGTTTAAAACATCCCCATTCTTTCCATCGGATGCAGATGAATTTCAAAATGATACCACCCGCGCCGGCAACTCACTATTATTCTTGCTGATTGGTTGAGCACCCCCCCCCCCCCCCCCCCCGCCCTCCTTTGGAGGGATTTTTCAAGGCCTCAAAGGTCAACAAGATGGGAAGGAACTGCAAAGGATCGTGAATGAAGCCCAGTCGATCACGTAAATTCCCATCCATTGACTCTGTTAACACTTCCCACTGCCTCGGCAAAGCAGTCAGCATAATTAAGGACCCCATACACCTCGGACATTCTCTCTTTCACCTTCTTCCATTAGGAAAAAGATACAAAAGTCTGAGGGCACTTACCAACCGACTCGAGAACAGCTTCTTCCCTGCCACTGTCATACTTTTGAATGGACCTACCTCGCATTAAGTTGATCTTCCTCTACACCTGAGCTATGACTGTAACATTGCATTTTGCACTCTCTCGTTTCCTTCTCTTTGGACACTGTGTTTTGCCTGTATAGCATGCAAGAAACAATACTTTTCACTGAATGTTAATACATGTGACAATAATAAATCAAATCAAATCAAATCAACTTGTACATTGACATCTGTTGCACAATAACATCAGGGATGAGGGACTTAGTTTCTCCAGTCTCCCTAGAACTCTGATTTGATTTGATTTGATTTTGATTTGATTTATTATTGCCACATATATTAACATACAGTGAAAAGTATTATTTCTTGCACATTATACAGACGAAGCATACCATTCATAGAGAAGGAAAGGAGAGAATGGGGAATGTAGAGTTACAGTCATAGCTAGGGTGTAGAGAAAGATCAACTTAATGCAAGGTAAGTCCATTCAAAAGTCTGATGGCAGCAGAGAAGAAACTGTTCTTGAGTTGGTTGGTACGTGATTTCAGACTTCTGTAACATTTTCCCAAAGGAAGAAGGTGGAAGAGAGAATATCTGGGGTGCGTGGGGTCCTTAATTATGCTGGCTGCTTTGCCAAGGCAGCGGGAAGTGTAGACAGAGTCAATGGATGGTTGTTCCCATTACATTAGAGAGGGGTTTACAGTGAGATCTAATACACGCATTTGAAGTTATGAAGAGTTTTGATGAGAGTAAGTAAAGAGACACTGTTATTGGCAGGAGGGTCAGCAGTTGACGGCAGGGAGTGGGGTACAGATTTAAGCTAATTGCCAAAAGGAGGGTTGAGGAGAACTTTGCAATGCAGCAAGGTCCAGGCTAATGATCTGGGGATATGGGTTCAAATTGCATCCCCAGGGGTGGGTGGACTCAAAATCCAATTAGTAAATCTGGAGTGTAGTGGTTGTACAAACTATGATTGGTGTAAAATGCCCTTGTAGTGTAACACCGAATGGGTGCAGCTCCAACAACACTCAAGAAGCTTGACACTATCTGGGACAAAACAGCCCATTGATTTGGTATCACATCTACTCCCTCCACTACTGACACTCAGTAGCAGCGGTGTGTACTACAAGATGCACTGCAGAGATTCACCAAAGATCCTTAGATAGCGCCTTCCAAACTTCCATCTAAAAGGACACAGACAGCAGATACATGGAAACACCGCCACCTGCAAGTTCCCTTCCAAACCACTCGCCATTCAAACTGGGAAATATATCACCATTCTTTCCCAGTCACTGCATCCAAATCCTAGAATTCCATCCCTAACAGCATTGTGGGCCAACAGCGCTCATGTCCCACGATAGAGTATTAAAAAAAAACAAAAAACAGAAAACATTGGAAAGGCTCAGCAGGTCTGGCAGCACGTGTGGAGAGAGAAAGTTAATTTTTCAAGTCCAATATTGACTCTGCTTTGGAGCTCTAAGTTCAAGAAGGTCCTACACGTGACTCCAGACTCTCAGCAATGTGGCTAGAATTCCACAGTGCTGAAGGAGGCTATTTGGCCCATTGAGCCTCCACCAATAATTTCACCCAGGCCCTCTCCCTGTAACCCCACGTATTTACCCTGCTAATCCCCCTGACAATAAGGGGCAATTTAGCATGATCGATCAATCCCCTCCCCTCTTGCATATCATTGGACTGTGGGAGGAAACCCATGCCGACACGGGGAGACTATGCAAACTCCACACACACAGTCACCCAAGGCTGGAATTGAACGCTGGGTCCCTGGCACTGTGAGGCAACAGTGTTAACCACTTTGCCACCCAAATAGTGAACTCATAAAGTCCCTCAGTGCAGAAGGAGGCCATTCAGCCGATTAGGGTCTGCACCAACTCTTCAAGAGAGCATCTTACCAAGGTCCAGCCTCCCTACCCTCTCCCCATGAGCCCATGCATTTACCATGGCTAATCCTAAAATATTTAGGCCATTAAAGGGCAATTTAGCATGGTCAATCCACCTAACCCGCACATCTTTGGAGCGCAGGAGGAAATCTACACAGACAAGAGGGTTATGTGCAAACTCCACACAAACGGTCACCCAAGGCTGGAATTGAACCCGGGTCCCTGGCGCCATGAGGCAGCAGTGCTAACCCAGCTGACTCTAAACTGCCCTCTTGTGATGGACTCGCAAGCCACACAGCTCAAGGGCAATTAAGGGTGGGCAGCAAACGCTGACCTTGCCAACCTCGCCCACATCCCAGGTTCTCAGAAAGTCACAGGAGTGAATTTTTCTTCTAATTTGAAAGAACATTTAAAAAAAAAACCTGATGTTCACTCTGTAATTTCCAAGAAGTTGGCTTGGCCAAGATTGGGAGCTCGTGTGAAATTCAGGGTGCGGACGTGGGAGCATTCAACCATTTATCTCGCAATTCTCCTCTGCATTGAATTTGAATATTAATGGGCTGGATTGATGCTCTTTTAGCTGAGATCATTGTTTTAGAGTGTTTGTATTTCACTTACAACAGCAAGGCAGGTGTACAAATGGTTTACTGGGTGAAGCATTCCGGTAACTATTGCTGCCCTGGGGCTCGGTGTGGGAGGAAAGAGATAGCATCATCCAAAGTGCATGAAGTTCTTTCTGGATAGAAATGCCTGCAGTGCCTTCCACGTTCAGATAGCCCACTGATTGCCCTAGGTTCCCACAGGATGAATATTCACCTGTATGAAACACCTGTAAGCTATCGGTGACAACAGAATCATACATCCTGACCCAGCACTGCCTTTTCATTTTAAATAGAGAGCAGACAAGGGTTGAGGAGAACATTCAATTTCCAGGTGGCAGTTTAGCTGAGAGCGCAGTCATCAAGTCATTACGGCGCAGAAGGAGGCCATTCAGTGCATCGAGTCCATTCCAGCTGTCCATAAAGAAGCCTAGCCAGCCCTGTTCCCCAACTCTGTTCCTGTAGCCCTGCCAATTGACGTTTCTCAAGTGGCCACCCAATTTGCCCTTGAATTGGCTGATCCCCTCCGCTTCTGTAGGCAGAGTGTTTCAGGCTTCTGCCACATGCTGTGGGGGCAGTCTTACCAAAAAGCATTCGAACCGCTTAAGGAGCGTGAGCATGGGAGAGAACCACACCCATTTTCTCAACGAGCTTTCAGACATGACCTTATGGCACTTAGTAGAAAAGGCAAATTGTGATTCACGCCAGTAGGGGGAGTGGACAGAGTATTCACGCAGAGTAGTTGGTTGCTCACACTAGACGGCGCTGTTGGTGTGTGGGCAGCAAGTGACCACCCTGGCTGGTTGCCCCTTTGCTAGGGACTGGAAATTGCTACCCCGGCTGACAAGCCCCCACAACTCTCAGCTGATCGCTGCCGCCCCCCCCCCCCCCCCCCCCCCCCCCGCCCCCGGCCCTGTCAGTTGCTACCTTGGCCAATCCCTGATTGTAGCACGTGCAGTCTCCCCCGCCCCCCGCCGTTGCCTGCCTCCTCTTAGGCCCCACCCTATCATGGCTGCGAAGCCAGTTTTTCACCCATCTGACGATCTTACCAGCTCACCACACCGCTTGAACAGTGAGATGAGCCACTCAGATCGTCCCTGTGTGTTAAAGAAATGTCTTCCTCCCAGCAAGCTCCCCTCAAAACCACCGCCCCCCCCAACCCAAATCCCCGTATCTCCTTTACTGAATCACTAAAAAACTGAGCCAATAGAAAAAAACTGTTACCTCTTCATTTAACAATTAGACCAAATTTTTCACCAGAGGCTATTATAAACAGGGGGACCGGGGGAGTGGAGGAACAGATTACAGGGCATATAATGTTTTTTGTGCATCATCTATTGATGTACGTTTTGCCCTTTGCGATGTTTTAAAACACGTGCTTGCAACGAGGGGATGTTGAAAGGCTGGTTAATAATTACCCACGCTGCAAACTTCCACCATTCTCTCACCACCTCACCCCCCTCAAACCCTCCAATTTCAATGTATCCAGCCTTACACCTGCATGACGCTGGTCAGCAGCGAGACACAGCCACGTTCAGCCAACATTAAGCATTTTTGGAAGAAGGTGATTCATCACGGGCAGGCGTTGACTAAACCATGAATCACTAAGAGCTTTGAGGGAACAGGATTACCCGTCGCTTGTCTTAACGGGGAAAGGCCGAGAGAGCAGGTTAATTACAAAAGAAAATTAGCCAAAAGATTGCTTTTCAAAGGTGCAGTTGCCCACCTCCAGCTCCGATGTTGACGGTAGCATTCCCAAATTAATTCAAATCGCAATGAAATAATAGCTTTAAAAAGAGGAGCTTTAAAGGGCACGGGGAGTGACTAGAAACGTGACATTAAAGCAAGTGATTCATAAGGAGATAAGCACATGCAGATTTGACAGATAAAAGTGGCCTGTGTTGGTGCTGTGCAGTAGCATTCTCTGATTCGACCTTGGGAGTGAGGTTGCCCGATGCTGGGGATATTTTGGGGGTAACCTTTTCTCAAAGCGTTTGGAGGCTGATTATTAAGTAATCGCACAGAGACTGTCTAAGGGAAGAGAGATGGTACGCAGAGATCCACAGACCTTGCAGCATTTGCACAGATGAATAATCCGTGTGGGAAGAACAACATCGTTCGGAATGTTTATCTCTTCAGAGTTTTGCCGTGCTTTTATTATTTTGTCTTTTGAAGAATTCCAGACAGAATTGGATTTTAAACTCTTGTTTAGTCTTGGCGAAGTGGCAACCTTGACTGTGGTGAAGGGTTGAATTCTTTGCGCAGATTGGAAGCGTTCGTGGTCACACTGCCTGGGGTACACTGCCCCATCTAGTGGCTCAACTGCGGAGGGTTTGGACCAGGTGCACAATTGGACCTGGTTTGGACCAGGTGGAACAGGTGCACAATTTTTAAAAATTCATTCATGTGGGCATGACTGGCATCCGTTACCCATCCTAATTGCCCTTGAGAAGGTGGCGGTGAGCTGCCATCCTGAATCCCATGCAGCCCATGTCGTGTAGGTACACCCACAGTGCTGTCAGAGAGGGAGTTCCGGGATTTTGTCCCAGTGACCGTGAAGGAATGATGATATACTTCCAAGCCAGGATGGTGAGTGGCTTGGTGGGGAGCTTCCAGGTCGTGGTGTTCTCATGTGTCTGCTGCTCTTGTCCTCCTAGATGGTAGCAACCATCTGGGTTTGGAAGGTGCTGTCCAAGGAGCCTTGGTGAGTTCCAGCAGTGCATCTTGCAGACGGTGGGGTTCTGTCTTGTTGGAGATGATCATTGCCTGGCACTTGCGTGGTGCGAATGTTATTGCCACTTGGCAGCCCAAGCTGGATGTTGTCCAGGTCTTGCTGCAGTTGGAAATGAACATGGAACTGCTGCAATGCTTGAGGAGTCGCAAATAGTTTTTTGAACATCGCGCAATGATCAGCAAACATCCCCACTTCTGATGCATCACATTGTTTGAGGTTGTCTCTGGTAAAGGTTATGTGTTTTCAAATGAAGGATTAGGGTTGGGAGGAACCAGCTCATTCTAATTAATGTCCCATTAAACTTGCAGAGGGAGGGAGAGAGAGAGAGAAAGAGCAGGATTTTAGATGAACCTTCACAGCCTGGTGCACACTCGCACCCAACTGTCAGACCCATTGTGGGGACATCTGCTAGTTTGTTTTCAATTAAGATTGAAGTGTCCGTTTATGAAGCATCTTATACCCGGTTGAATGCATTATCTTTATTTTGCTTGAATGACTACTTTCCTTTGCCTTAACGCTGTCCCCTTTAAGAAGCTACATGCTCTGTTTGGCAATGGCAGTGGCAAGCCCCATCATGGCTGTCACCTTCCTTCACTGCTGGCCAACTACAGGCAGCTCCTATCACCTGGTGATACTTGGCATCTCTAATTGGCCAAGGTAGCCTCCAGTTAGGGTGTTCACATTTCAAAGTAGAATCTCAGGCACAACGGAGCGATGATGTGGGGCTGGGACCCAGAATTCATCTGTGCATCAGGACCCCAACTCCATTTTGAGAGTCCGACCCCAAGACAGTCTCCAATGCCATGAGAAGTTTGGGATTGAGCCGCAGCTGGTCATTTGGTTAACTTTCTGCTGCCCTTTCACTGTAGTAACCACCTCTTGTACAGCGGCACACAGTTTCCGCCATTCATTAAAGCATAGGTTTTCCAAGCAATTCTAACCTTTGCTTCCCATTCTGGACCCAATATTATTTGGTATAAAATCCAATTTATTAGCTGGCCAGTGATTTATTTTTCCTCTCACCTCCTGTGTGTGTCAATAATTTGCAGGGATATGATCCCAACCCGGACCCCTGGCACTGTCCCGCTGCTAATCACTGTGCCACTGTATCATTCCCCCCACAATGAGATGTTTTGTCTGACTAGCATGCAAGAAACATTACTTTTCACTGTGTCCCAAAACATGTGACAATAATAAAGCAAATCAAATCAGATAACTCATTTCTGCAATTAGCAGTTTAGCTGTGAGTTACCCTCAAGGTAAGGCTGAGGGACTTGAGGCTGTTTTGGTTAAAGAGAAGAAGATTAAGAGGTGACTTAATAGAGGCAAATAAAATGATCAGAGGGTTAGGTAGGGTGGACAGTGAGAGCTTTTTTCCTCGGATGGAGATGGCTAGCGCGAGGGGACATACCTTTAAATTGAGGGGCGATAGATATGGGACAGATGTCAGAGGTAGAGGTAGGTTCTTTACTCAGAGAGTAGTAAGGGCGTGGAATGCCCTGCCTGCAACAGTCGGGGACTCACCAATATTAAGGGCATTTAAATGGTCATTAGATAAACATATGGATGATAATGGAATCGTGTAGGTTAGATGGGATTTAGATTGGTTTCACAGGTCAGCGCTAAATTGAGGGCTGAAGGGCCTGTACTGTGCTGTAATGTTCTATGTCCTAAGGTAGATATCAGATTGGTTTGGGGAGGTTCTGATGTTTCAGATCCTTTTCATTTGGAAAGTACTGATTTTGTGAAACTGAGTTCCTCATGACAAGGGCGCACTGGGATGGAACATTCTGGGGGCTGTGTGCATGACTTGATGGGATGTTTTTCAGACGAGGCCTGAAGGGTTTTTAATCCATGTCCTGTTGTCATTCCCAGTTTTGTCTTTTTTTTTTCCCTGCTTCTTATCTCCACGGTATCTCCTCACAAGTTGCAACAAAAAAGAAATGACTCATAATCTTGGAAAGCTCCCACATTCCCCAGCAGTTTCTGGGGATTAGCTTCAATCTGTGTCTGAGGCCAGTGGAATTCTGTGACACTTCAGATCTGACCCCCAAATGATGGTAATAAATAAAAAGTGTTGTGCGTTTCTGCGGAAAAATGCCATCGATATGATCCATCGCAGGATTCTTTTTATTGAATGGTTCCATATTTTAAAAAAGTACTCCAGCTGTTGGCCTGTCAGAATGCGTGCTGGAGAGTTTATAGTTTTTCAGAGTGTGTTTGGAGCTTTGCTGTATCCAGTCCAGGAAACTGTCAAGCTTTGAGTTTGAGAGAACTGCACATGTTCGATCCAGCTGCTGACTAAATGGGTAAATGGGCTGAGGGTTTGCCTTCGATTCAGCGCTCATAAGATCATAGAATCTCTCCAGTGCAGAAAGGGGTCATTTTCCCCATGGAGCCTCTATCAACAATAACCCCAGCCAGGCCCTATCCCTGAAATCCCATGTATTTACCCTACCAATCCCCCCTTAGACCAAGGAGCAATTTAGCACGGCCAGGCAACCTAATCCGCACATCTTTGGACTGTGGGAGGAAACCCGAGCACGCAGTGGAAACCCACGCAGACACGGGGAGAATGTGTAAACTCCAGACAGACAATCACCCGAGGCCAGAATTGAACCCGCATCCCTGGTGCCATGAGGCAACGGTGCTAACCACTGTGCCACCGTCCTGACCAGCTAGTTATGGGTCTTGCCGAAGGTAGGACCTCCCACCTTGCTGATGTCACTACCCCCCACCACCACCACCACCACTTCCATATCTGTATGTGACGTAGGCCATCGCATTGGAGGCTGCCGTCCAAAGAGAGAAAAGGGTGGAGCGGTTTCAGGAAGTGTCTTTTCCTCCTGCTCCAATGTGGCAAACAGCTCAGCAAGATGTATCCAAAGAGGCGGCTGGTCAAGGGAGAAGGGAGTGGGAAGGCGGCAGGGTGAGTTGGAAATAAGTTGGGAAAAGGCTTGTGTTTTATCACAAACATCGGCAATCGCCATTTGGGCCAAATGGCTGGTTTCTTTGCCGTAAATTCTATGCAAATTGTTTGAAAACAAAACTTTGAGTGAAATGTTGTCTGAATGCACATTGAAAGAGATATCTAGGCCTGCAAACACATTCAGGCCCACCTTCAGTGATTTGGAGACTCAACTGTGTCCTGGGATGGCAGGTCTTTCGTGTGAGGCGAGATTAAGTCGGTTAGGATTATATTCACTGGAGTTTAGAAGAGAGGGGATCTCATAGAAACTCATAAAATTCTAGTTAGACAGTAGATCCAGAAAGAATGTTCCTGATGGTGGGACAGAGAACTAAGGGATCATAGCTGAGGATAAAGGGTAAACCTTTTAGGTGAGGAGAAATTTCTTCACACAGAGGGTGGGGAATGTGTGGAATTCACTGCCACAGAAAGTAGTTGAGGCCAATATGTCTGATTTCAAGGAAAAAATAGATATAGCTCTTGAAGCTAAAGGGATATGGGGGGGAAGGGGAGATCAGAATTTTGAATTTGATGATCAGCAAAATAAATAGCAGATCAGGTTTGAAGGGCCAAATGGCGTACTTCTATTTCCTGTGCCTCATTCCTCCCCTCATATCACACTGTGCAGACAATAACTTCGTGTTGTTTTTGCAAGCAACGCCCTTGTGTGTGTGTGTGTGTGTGTGTGTGTGCACCCGAATACTTGTGCGAGATGTCAGCCTGTGCTCTATTCAACCGAAAGGAATACTTGACTGCCGTGAGTCAAGATGTTTGCATTTTTGCACTAACGGGACTGTGGGAAGATTTAAATATTCGCTGTGAGGTGCCCTTATCACACGGCTGAGAAATGATTGAAGCTGTTGATGATGATGTGAACAGATGCACCCAAGCCTGACAGCCCCAGTCCAGTGAAATTTATCGCAAACAGTCGTGACACATTTTGACTAATGCTAAAAAGAAACTGCCACTCCACATTTTAAAATGATAGGCTGTCAGGGTCTAAAATGAGAGATTTTGAGATTATAGTGTTCGCCGCTCATGAAGTGTTCTTTAAAGGCTGTGACCATAGACTCTTCCTGCCTTTTCCTCGCTTTCTTTCTCCAAATCCCATCCTTTCTCTTCCCTCCTTCCACTTTCCATTTTCTTTGTTTGTTCGGTGGGTATGAACATTGCCAACAAACATGGAAATCAGGAGCGGGGGGGGGTAGGCCGTTCGGCCCTTTGAGCCTGCTTCTGAATTCAGTATGGTCATGGCTGATCTGCCATCTCCACACCATTCTCCTGTGCTCTCCGCCCTTGACACCCGTAGAGTCCAGAAATCTATCTCCTTTCTAAGTATATTCAGTTTTGCGTGGTAGAGAATTCCACGGGCTCACCACCCTCTGATGAAAAAATTCCTTCTCACCTCAGTCCTAAATGGCCTGCCCCATATCTTGAGGTTGTGATGCTTTGTTCTAGACTCCCCAGCCAGTGGGGAGGCTAGAACATCCCTGCATCCAGTCTGTACAGCCTTGTCGGAATTTTAGATGTCTCAGTAAGATTCCCCTCCCATTCTTCTAAATCCCAGGCCCAGTCAACCTAATCTCTTTTCATAAGACATCCCAGGAATCAGACTGGTGAACCTTTGCCGCACTCCTTGTATGGCAAGTATATCCTTCCTTAGATAAGGAGACCAAAATACACCAGATGTGGTCTCAGCAAGACCCTGTACAGCTGCAGTAAGACATCCTTGTTCACCTGTGCAAGACCAGCCTTCATTGCCCAAGCCTAATTGCCCTTGAGAGGGTGGATGTGAGCAGCCTGCTTGAATCACTGCAGTCCATAAGGTGTTGACACACCCATGGCGCTGTCAGGGAGTTCCAGAATTTTGATCTTTATCTTCTCATCATTGTGTGTAACTCTCTGCCTTAGAGCCGATGAGAATATACAATGATCAAACTCCAAGGCCTATAAATAATTGAGTGCCACATTCGGATTATCAGAACGAACTCCTAGATGCCAAAATTTGATTTTTCAAGTCTTTGGAGGAGGTGATGGCCTAGTGGTATTACCGCTGAACTATTAATCCAGAATCTCAGCTAATGTTCTAGGGACCCAGGTTCGAACCCCTTCATGGCAGATGGTGGAATTTGAATTCAATAAAAAAAACTGGAATTAAAAATCTATTGATGACCATGAAACCATTGTCAGAAAAACCCATCTGGTTCACTAATGTCCTTTAGAGAAGGAAATCTGCCATCGTTACCCAGTCGGGTCTACATGTGACTCCAGAGCCACAGCAAAGTGGTTGACTCTCAACCCTGCCCACTCATCAGATTCGCCACGTAAATTGCACTCAGGCCAACAAAAGTACATAACTGTCTACCCTCTGAAATGGCTGTGTAAGCCACTCAAAAAAGACAAAGAACAAAGAAAATTACAGCACAGGAACAGGCCCTTCGGCCCTCCAAGCCTGCACTGACCATGTTGCCCAACTGAACTAAAACCCCCTACCCTTCCAGGGACCATATCCCTCTATTCCCATCCTATTCACGTGTTTGTCCAGATGCCTCTTAAAACTCACTATCATTTCTGCTTCCACCACCTCCCCTGGCAGCGAGTTCCAGGCACCCACCACCCTCTGTGTAAAAAAAAACTTGCCTCGTACATCTCCTCAAAACCTTTCCCCTTGCACTTTAAATCTATGCCCCCTGGTAATTGACTCTTCCATCCTGGGAAAAAGCTTCTGACTATCCATTCTGTCCATGCCCTTCATAATCTTGTAGACTTCTATCAGATCACCCCTCAACTTCCGTTGCTCCAGTGAGGACAAACCAAGTTTCTCCAAAACCTCTCCCCATAGCTAATGCCCTCCATACCAGGCAACATCCTGGTAAATCTTTTTTGTACCGTCTCCAAAGTCCATGGCAACTAGGGATGGGCAATAAATGCTGGCCCACCCAGCGAGGCCCATATCCCACGAATGAATTTAAAAAAAGATGGTGGTCGTGACTGAGTGATGTCGATGCTCGACATGCACAATGCGCCACATGGCAAAGCAGTCGATGAGAGGGTAGAAGGCAGAGAATAAGCTGGGAAGCCGAGCCTTTGTTTTGGTATCTTAATGCCTGCAACGATAACTCCTGACCCACAGCACAATATGCCAGCCCCCATCTATTCTGAGATTGACTCACCCTTTCTCGTATTACGTGTTCAAAGCCATACAGTTATGTACAGTAGGCTCTTGCTGGATTGAGTAGATGTTTTATGTGGCGGATCTGATGAGTGAGCAGTAATTCATGCATGGTTTACTGGGGATGGTTGGATCCCTGAGGGCGGCTTACTTGAAACCTATCCCTAGAGACTGTGTTACATTGTAAAAGATGCAATAAAATATTTTTAGTTAGCACATGTTCAACCAGACATTCTCGCCTTTGCAGTGATGTGTGAATAGCTAGCATGCTCCAACACAACAGGGCTCCATTGCTTATATAAAGATGTGTAGTAGCAAGAATGGAGCCTGTGAGTAGCAGCTGAACTTTCCTTTTGTGAAACGATGAGTGTTTGTTTTTTTTTTACATTGGCTGTTCACCTAGGGTTTTTGATTTGATTTGATTTATTATTGTCAGATCTATTAGTATCCAGTGAAAAGTATTGTTTCTTGCGTGCTATACAGACAAAGCATACCTTTCTTCGAGAAGGAAACAAGAGAGTGCAAAATGTGTTGTTACAGTCATAGCTAGGGTGCAGAGAAAGATCAACTTCATGCGAGGTACACCCATTCAAAAGTTCTATGGCAGCAGGCAAGAAGCTGTTCTTCAGCCGATTGATACGTGTCCTCAGATCTTTGTATCTTTGTTCAGACGGCAGAAGGTGGAAGAGAGAATGTCCGGGATCGTGGGTGCTTAATTATGCTGGCTGCTTTGCCAAGATAGTGGGAGGTGTAGACAGAATCAATGGCTGGGAGGTTGGTTTGTGTGATGGATTGGGCTACATTCACAATCTTTTGTAGTTTCTTGCAGTCTTGGACAGAGCATGAGCCACACCAAGCTGTGATACAACCAAAAGGAATGCTTTCTATGGTGCATCTGTAAAAGTTGGTGTGAGTTGTAGTGGACGCACCAAATTTCCTTAGTCTTCTGAGAAAATAGAGGCGTTGGTAGCTTTCTTAACTATAGTATCGGCATGGGGGGGACTAGGACAGGTTGTTGGTGATCTGGACACCTAAAGACTTGAAGCTCTGGACCATTTCTACTTGCTCAATGTCCAAATGCAGGGCCAACGGTTGAAATGGCTGACGAGAGTTTGGTGGAACCTTGAATTAGGGACAAGATTTCAAAATTAGGCCCCTTCCATTTAAGGCGGGCTTGAGAAGAATTTTATTCTTTTGAGGGTCGTTAATTTGTGGAATTCCCTTCTCCAGAAAGTAGTGGAGTTATTGAATTTGTTCAACACGGAGTTAAACAGATTTTCAATGGACATGGGAGTGGAGGGAGAATGGGAAGCATGGGAAAGTGGAATTGGAGTGTGTAATAAATCTTTGGAGGCCCTTCACCAAAATTCCTTGATTTACAAAGGGTGCTAGCAGTTAGCAATCTACGTCCAGGGCTGTCAGAGGAACTGACACAATACAAGGCAAAGACTCCCTGATTGGCCCATCAATTGGATCCTTAATCAGGGAGTTCATACTCCAATAGAACAGCCTTAAAGACCCGATTGAAATCATTACAAATTCAAAACCAAATCAACAGTGATCCCGTTGAATGGTGGAGCAGGTTTGAGGGGCCAAAGAGCCTACTCTGGCTCCTCTTACATTCTTGTGTTCAGAGGTGGCAAAATGAAGCCAAGAAGTCGTGGATAGGACCTTGAGTTTTAGAAGTCTACATATTATGGAAGAGCTGAAGTGAGGAGATCTACTTGTGCAAGAGACAAGATGGGAACACTTAACTTTCTGGGAAGGTTAAAAAACAAAAGACAGTTTTCTTCCTTGCCCATTAACTCTACGGATAGAAACCTGTTGGAAATTATTCTGAAATCCAAGTTAAAATTAGTATTTTGCTCTTTTTATTTCAAGACAATTGTGGGTTATATTGGCAGCGCCAGGGGTTAAGGTATCAGATTGTTTTTCAGTCCATGGGTGGAATTTTCCCATCTCACTCGCCACTGGGAATTGTAGCGGACTGGGGGCAGACCATGCAAAGGCCTGTTGACCTCGTGTGGGAATTTCCAGCCTTGGGGCGAGCATGGACTATACATCGGTGCACTGTGTGTTACATTCACCGATGCACCACTCCCAGGGAGAGTTAGAAATCGGAGCTAATTTGTCTGGGAGAATCAGTGTTCCACCAATTTAGCTCCATATTTGGCCGCTCCCTTTGAGTGTTGATCTCCACAAGGCTCATGAAACTGTCACATCATGGTGTTTTAATAATAGTCGGTGAAATGTTTCTTCTATATTCCTCTCTCCAACGTTCCACACCCTGATGGTGCGTACTTCAGACTTTCGTCTGTTTCTGTAGCTAATTATTCCTGGAGTAGGTCAGTACTCTGCATCCAGAGGCCTGTAGCTTGAGGGCATTATGCCACACCAAACTCAGCCACACAAACATAGACAAACTAAGGTGCAATTTAGCGTGGCCAATCCACCTAACCCTGGATTCTGGGAGCAAACTGGAGCACCCAGAGGAAACCCACACAGACACTGGGATAACATGCAAACTCCACATAGACAGTGACCCGAGGCTGGAATTGAACCCGGGTCCCTGGCACTGTGAGGCCGCAGTGCTAACCATTGCGCCACCATGCTGCCTTTCTTCTAGACAACAATTTGCATTTACATAGTGCCTTTAGCGTTGTAAAACATCCAGAGGCACTTTAGAGATTACCGGACTGAGGTTGACAGTGAGTAATATGGAGCAATAACAGAACAAGAAGCCAAAGGCCTGGTCAGAGAGGTTTTGGAGCATCTTAAAGGAGGATGTAGAGATTTAGAGTAGGAATTCCAATGCTTAGGGACTAGGAAGCTGAAGGCATGTTTCCCAAGAGTGAACGTTCAGTATGGATGCAGAGATCTAGAAGGGAGGTGGTTGCAGAGATAGGGATGTCCAAGGCTATGAAGGATGTAATAGTAACTCAAGGCAACTCGATGTAGCAAGTAACAAACTAAAGGATTTATTGCTTGAGAAGAACTCTATACAATGAAGGGTTTAACATCACAACTTTACTGGTTTACTCCTAACAATGCCCTGTCTTCAACAATAACCTTCAGCGGCGGGGATGCGCACCCATGCTCCCGATAGGTCCAGTTCATGGGCATGCGCTCCATTGGTTCTGGCCTGGCCATGTGACCCATTAAAGGAGCCAGGTTGCCACAGAGGGATTTTAACACAAGCCGGAAAGCCTCAAGTCCGAGGTATTGCCAGAGCAGAGGCCACGCAGGTCAGCAAGCACCGGGTTAATGGGCAAATAGGACATGGGGAAAGGTCGAAGATGGCAGGCTGGCGATTTAAGTGTTGACCTGGTCAAGTCTAAAGGTTTCAGTAGCATCGATTGGCCAACTTTGAGTGAATTACTTCCTTATTTACACTGATTTACATTTTCAGCTTTTAATGTCTTTTGCCTACACACTTGTAAGTAAACCATGTAAGCAAATTAAACTTGTGTTTCCTGCAATCGAAACGGGTGACAACAGGGAGGCGTGGCGATTAACTGAGAAAAGATCCCAATGAACTTTAAATGAAAGTGTCTTTCTCTTCCCTTTTCCAGAGTTATCGCCATTGGTACGTTCTCCACCTTAACCTCGGCAGGGGAAATAAACATCTCTCTCACTAGAAACATGATCGATTTGTGTCAGCAGCTTGGCGATGAACGGTTCTGGATTCTTGGTGCGTGAACATGGAAGGGTTTCACATCAGAGCAATGTTGAGAAGAACTCTCCACGCTTGTGGCATTAGGAGCTGCGAAAGCCGTAGAACATTTGTCAAGTGGGGCGAGAAAGTTCCAGATCTCGTCAGGGACCGAGTGCAGAATTGAGAGGATCCTCCCCCGCCTCACGATGGAGAAACCTCAAGGCAGTATGTTTTTCCACAAGCGAAGGTCCCAGTTGTTGCTGCTGAACTCACTGACGTGCGGCCTGGAAATCTGCGTAGCAGCTGGAATTACCTTCGTCCCCCCTCTGCTGCTAGAAGCTGGGGTGCAAGAGAAATATATGACGATGGTTTTGGGTACGTACAGTAATGCTTTGCATGCTTGTTGTGCAGCTGGGTTTTATACGATTTCTTTAATTTCTGACCTGTTTTTACTTCCTCCTTCTCCTGCAATCACTAAAGGTCAGAAGACATAGGAGCAGAAATAGGCCACTACGCCCATCGAGTCTGCTCCGCCATTCAGTGAAGTCATGACTGATCTGATATGATTATCCCCAACCCTACTTTCTGCCTTATCCCCATAACTCTCTTGATTTGATTTGATTTATTATTCTCAATGAAACACTTACCTCAGCTTTGAACATACGTAGCGACCCAGCCTATGTAACTCTCTGCGGTAAAGAATTCTAGAGATTCACTACCCTCTGACAGAAGAAATTCCTCCTCATCTCTGTCATAAATGGCTGACCCCTTACTCTGAGATTATGCCCTGGACCCCCCCCGAGAATGCTGTACAACTCAATAGGGTCACCTCACGTTCTTCTAAATTCCAAGGAGTACAGGCCCAACCTACTCAACCTCTCCCCATATGATAATCCTTCCATACCCAGGATCAAGTTTGTGAATCTTCCCTGGGCTGCCTCCTATGCTAGTATGTCTGTCCTTCGATAATAGAACCAAACGGTCCACATTATTCCAGGTGCGACCTAACTTCAGCACTGAGGATGAGTCATCCAGACTCGAAACACTGGCTCTATTCTCTCTCGATGTGGAGATGCTAGTGTTAGAACA
Organism: Carcharhinus amblyrhynchos; assembly: GCF_965287045.1. Taxonomy (NCBI): domain Eukaryota; kingdom Metazoa; phylum Chordata; class Chondrichthyes; order Carcharhiniformes; family Carcharhinidae; genus Carcharhinus; species Carcharhinus amblyrhynchos. The sequence goes on along the minus strand of NC_137345.1, from coordinate 11,579,342 downwards.
TAAGAACATAAGAAATAGGAGCAGGAGTAGGCCATCTGGCCCTTCGAGCCTGCCCCGCCATTCAATAAGATCATGGCTAATCTGTCATGGCTCAGTTCCACATTCCCGCCCTCTCCCCATAACCCTTAATCCCCTCTCTTATCAAAAACCCATCAACCTGCGTCTTAAAAATATTTAGCGAGGCAGCCTCCACCACTTCAACGGGCAGAGAATTCCAGAGATTCACCACCCTTTGAGTGAAGAAGTTCTTCCTCAACTCCGTTCTAAACCGCCCCCCCTTTATCTTGAGGCTGTGCCCCCTAGTCCTACTGTCCTTTCTGAGCGGGAAGAGTCTCTCCACCTCTATCCTATCCATCCCATTCATCATCTTATACGTCTCAATGAGATCTCCCCTCATTCTTCTAAACTCTAACGAGTGCAAGCCTAGTTTATTCAGCCTCTCCTCATAGCTCAACCCCCTCAACTCCGGTATCAGCCTAGTACTGGGATAAACACAGTAAGAAGTCTCACAACACCAGATTAAAGTCCAACAGGTTTATTTGGTAGCAAACGTCACTAGCTTTCAGTCCGCTGCTCCTTCATCAGGTAAGTGTGAGTTCTGTTCATCATATGCCCTGTTTGTGAACAGAAATCCCTCTTACCTGACGAAGGAGCAGCACTCTGAAAGCTAGTGGTGTTTGCTACCAAATAAACCTGTTGGACTTTAACCTGGTGTTGCGAGACTTCTTACTCTATTCTCTCTCCACAGATGTTGCCAGACCTGTTGAGATTTTCCAACATTTTCTGTCTTTGTTGTGATCCGTCTAGTGCGTTGTATAATTTTAGCAACACTTCCCTATTTTTATACTGCTTCCCTTTGAAATAAATACTCATTTCCTGCATCCTTCCTTCCTCATTCCTTCATGAATGAGGATGAAGAGCGTAGCTTAAGTTTTCCCAAGTGTATATTTTTAACAATTATTGTTAACCTGTTTGTCCGCTACTGCTTAATGCAATATTACAATAACAAACACACCGGCAATCACCATAGCGAGATCGGCATGTAACACGCAACTGTCAACACCTCTCCAACCTGGCCACGTACAGCGCTGCAGTGGCCAGAAGCGGTACTGCAGCGCTCCATCCAGGGGGGGCTGGGGTTCCCAGAGTTCCACCCTACCGGAGAGGAGGGTGCCCAAACTCCTAGGGGGGCCTTTAGAGTCAGGCACCCATCTTCCTGCCTGATCGAGGGAGAAGTTATTTTGTAACTTTCCCACCCTACCCGTACCCAGAGGCTGGGCAGGATTGGCCCTTAATAGGCGAAAGATCAGGATTCCCACCCAGGGCCTAGCCCGTCCAAGTGTGAAAATGCGTCTGGGATTGGACAGGCTGGTTCTGGGCAGTACGGGGTGGAATCCCATCCATATAATTGTACATTTCCCCTACCTCCCACTCCTCCTTGGGGGGGGTGGGTGGGAGGTGCAATATTCTGCCCCTGGGACAATTGCACCTCTCCAGTCCCTGACCCAAATATCATAGGATCCCTAGAGTGCAGAAGGAGGCCATTCGACCCATCGGGTCTGCACCCACCACAACCCCACTCTGGCCCTATCCCCATAACACCACCTATTAACCCCGCTAATCCCCCTGACACGAAGGGGCAATTTAGCATGGCCAATCAACCTAACCCACACATCTTTGGTTTGTGGGAGGAAACCCACGCAGACACAGGGAGAATGTGCAGACTCCGCACAGACAGTCAACTGAGGCCCATTAACTAACTGTGCACTGAACAAGAACTGGAACCTGGGGTCACGTGACCTGCACAGGATTGACGATAGAACTGGATGGGAAGATCCCAGGGTGGAATCCTGGCTCACAAGACCGTAATTTTATTTATTTTTATATCAAATCTGGAGGAACAGAATCACAAGACCGCTAATTATTTTAACAAAAAAATGCATTTATTAAATATTTTAAAAATTGGACTATAATGCACTACTCCTATAGCCACCCTATAGTTTAACAATTGCACGCAGGTTTTAAGGTTAACATGGATTACAAAGTACAGTTTGAGCTACACTGGTCCCATTAACCCACAAAGTCCATTTTAAAGCACCCACATTGGCCGTGGTCCAATACACAGTCCATAAGACCATAAGACATGGGAGCAGAACTAGGCCATTTGGCCCATCGAATTTGATCTGCCATTCAATCATGGCTGATATTTTTCTCATCCCCGTTCTCCTGCCTTTTCCCCATAACCCCTGATCCCCTTATTAATCAAGAACCTATCTATCTCTGTCTTAAAGACACTCAATGAACTTGGCTCCACAGCCTCCTGCGGCAAAGAGTTCCACAGAATGACTACTCTCTGGCTGAAGAAATTCCTTCTCACCTCTGTTTTAAAGGATCATTCCTTTAGCCTGAGATTGCACCCTCTGATTCTAGTTTTTCCGACTAGTGGAATCATCCTCTCCACGTCCATTAAATCCACGTCTCGCAGTTTCAATAAGATCCCCTCCTCATCCTTCTAAACTCCAACGAATACAGACCTAGAGTCCTCAACCATTCCTCATGCGACAAGCTCTTCAATCCAGGGACATTCTTGTGAACCTCCTTTGGACCCTTTCTAAGATCAGCACATCCTTCCTTAGATATGGGGCCCAAAACTGCTCACAATACTCCAACTGGGGTCTGACCAGAGCCTTATACAGCCTCAAAAGTGTATCTGCTCTTGTATTCTAGCCCTCTCGACATGAATGCTAACATTGCATTTGCCTTCCTAACAGCCGACTGAACCTGCACCTTAACCTTAAGAGACTGGGCAGGAAAATTTTCCAACCATTCTCATTAATCTCAATGTGTTAATTTGTACCAGTGGGCAACATTGGACTCAGCGAATATACTTTGGCCAGGTTGAACCCAAGTTAGTGTCTTTGGATTGCTGCTCAGAATTCCACCAGATCAGAATTTCCAAACTCTACTCACAAAAACGTGCTTTAAAACCTTCTCTCAAAGTAATGCTTTCACTTCGCGGTTTGCAATCCCAAATCCAGTCCAGGCTTTTCCCATAACATTCTTAAACAAGACTTTCCACTCCACTGGCAGGGGTGGAGGGAGATGGATGGTGATGGTGGAATCCTGGTCAAAGTGTATTCACTGAGTCTAATGTTACCCATTGGTACAAATAAACATGTTCAGAATAACAAGAGTGGTTGGAAAACTTTTCTACCAGTCTTCAGGAATACCCACACCTTGGCATGCTGGCACAACGATACCAATTTTTAGATATTTGCATCTTCACCAATTTCCTCTTTGATTAGCTATATTTTCCAAATTATTTTGAATCATAGAATCCATACAGTGCAGAAGGAGGCCATTCAGCCCATCGAGTCTGCATCGACCACAATCCCACACATTCCCGTAACCCCACACGTTTACCCTGACACTAAGGGGTAGTTTAGCATGGCCAATCAAGCTAACTCGCATATCCTTGGACTGTGGGAGGAAACTGGAGCACCTGGAGGAAACTCATGGAAAGAACATACAAACTCCACACAGACAGTGACTCGAGGCCGGAATTGAACCCGGGTCCCTGGTGCTGTGAGGCAGCAGTGCTAACCACAGTGCCACCATGCTGCCTGTCGTTTTATCACCTATGATTGTACTATAATATCTCAACTCGATACTTTGACCACACAGGTTTGAGCTGGTACTGAGGGTTAACTTGTGGGAGAAAACCTTGGAGGAGGAAGGAAAGTTTGTGTGTAATACTTCACAGCTGCTGATTTGAAAAACAGACACCATTTACAAGGTCTTTCCAGTAGTAAAGGGAAGCAACTTATTATTGAAATGTAACTGCAATGTTAAGGGAAGGAGAGAGAGAGAGAATTGTTTGGACGTTATTATAGTGTTAACACGTTTCTCCATCTCTCTGAGTGCTGGCTGCTGTCAGTGCTGTAGAGACCTGCCATCATCTGGTACTGTACCAAAGTGGTATCTTCATGTAAGGTCCCACCCGGTGAGTGACAGTGATCACCACAGTGCACTCTCCAGGATCTTCATGCGTGTGTGCAGGTGCCATAGGGGGACTGTATTTGACTCGCCTGTGGTGGTCTGATGCACTGCCCGAGTGGCCATTATCTGCGAGCAAGCCTGTGAAACCTTGCCCAACCCGAAACCATAAAAACCCCGCCCCAGATCGACGGACATTTCCATGGTCTGCCCGGTCGCCCGCAGCCATTCCTGTGGGCAGGCGGGTGGGTAAAATCCTGGCCTAGGTGTTAACAAAGGATTGCACACAGATGATGGCCATTTGGGCAAGCAGTTTCCATCCGTGTGTGTGTGGGCTGTATGTGCGTGGTATTGTTTGTGTGTGCCTGATATATGTGCGTGGTATTGTTTGTGTGTGCCTGATGTACGTGCGTGGTATTGTTTGTGTGTGCCTGATGTACGTGCGTGGTATTGTTTGTGTGTGCCTGATATATGTGCGTGGTATTGTTTGTGTGTGCCTGATGTATGTGCGTGGTATTGTTTGTGTGTGCCTGATGTATGTGCGTGCTATTGTTTGTGTGTGCCTGATATATGTGCGTGCGTGGTATTGTTTGTGTGTGCCTGATATATGTGCGTGCGTGATGTTTATGTATGGGTGTGTTATCTGTATATGCCGTATGTGGTGTGATGTATGTGTGCAGTGTGTGTGTGTATTGTAGGTGTGTGGTGTGGTTTTGTGTGTTGAATGTCTCTGTGCTGTTGGTTGAAGAGACCATTGTGTCTATTCCAACATTTGCTGGAGCTATTTAATTAAGCCCACTCAATTGCTATTTTCCAATAATCCCGTAAAACATTTTCCCTTTAAGTCTTTAAGTGAGTGAAGGTGTAGAAATGGTCTCCAATGTGTGAGGCAGCAGACACAGTCAGGGAAGCATCCACGGGAACATCCCCCTCTGCGTCTGTGTAACACTTTGTGGTGCTGGGAATTTACTGTTTCCGTCTGGAAGTGCAATGTGGCGATTTTCTGTTCAGCTGCTGTTATGTGGCTCCAGGCCTTTTTATTCCTCCTTCCTTTTAAATATAGAACGTGTTCTAACTAAATCTACTGCTAAGGCTATAATTACCATGATTGCTGAAGTCAGGAAATAAAGGCTGGTTAAATCAATGTCAACATCTGCCTCAGTATTTTTTTTTCCAACTAGAAAGGAATAAAATCTATCTTCCCCTGCCCACCAGCATCCCTCCCCTCCCCCTCCGGTTTTATCCCTCTGAAAAATGTCTGGAATTTAATTTTTATGTTTGTGGTTGATCATGCTTCCAAATAGGAAATAAGAGCTGCTTAGAAGTTCCATAAATGTGCGTGGCAGTGAGGATAATTGACTGACTGTAGTCTGGAATCCTGTCGTAGCCAAGTTGAGGCTTGGAAATATTTTGTAAAGTACCTTGTGACCGGATCGGAGAATCCCTGCTGTGCAGAAGGAGGCCATTCAGCCCATCGAGTCTGCACCGACCACAATCCCAGCCAGGCCCTAACCCCGTAACTCCACAAATTTACCCTGCTAATCCCCCTGATATTTAAGGATGTGATTTTTTCGGCCACCCTCGGGCAACAAATTCCCACCCGATCTCTGCATGATCCGCTATGCTTCTAGTGGCGGACGGGATGGTATCATTCCACCCTAGGTGTCAACTTAGTAATGCCAACCCACCTAACCCATACATTTCATGGTGAAACATTAGTTCAGAGGATAGTGGAAGAGCTGGAAGAAGCTCTTCCACGTTGCTGTCCCCCTTCGCGACCCTTTTGCCAGCGCAGATCTGCCCTTTAGGCTTGATCTGAGGATCATAGAAAACCCGACAGTGCAGAAGAAGGCTGTTCGGCCCATCGAGCCTGCACCAACAATGGTCCCTACTCCCATAACCCCATGAATTTACCCTGCTAATCCCCCTCCACTACTAAGGGGACAATTTACCATGACCAGTAAACCTAACCCGCACATCTGTGGGCTGTGGGAGGAAACTGGAGCACCCAGAGGAAACCCACGCAGATACGGGGAGAACATGCAGACTCCGCACAGACAGTCACCCGAGGTTGGAATCAAACCTGGGTCCTTGGCGCTGTGAGGCAGCAGTGCTAACCATTGTGTCACCGTGCCACTTATTCAGATGCTGGAGCACAATTTCACTTTAATGTTCCAAAAGAAACCATGTCTCTCAAAACAAGGCCCCTCCAAACGTGATCGAGGGATGTACGTGATAAGCGTAACGTTATAGGACGGATGTCAGAGGTAGGCTCTTTACTCAGAGGGTAGTAAGGATGTGGAATGCCCTGCCTGCAGCAGTTGTGGACTCACCAACTTTAGGGGCATTCAAATGGGCAGTGGATAGGCATATGGATAACATTGGAATAGTTTAGGTTAGAGGGTCATTAGATTGGTTCCACTGGTCGGCGCAACATCGAGGGCCAAAGGGCCTGTATTGCGCTGTAACGTTCTATGTTCTAGTAGTAACCTGATCGGACCTGATTTTGGAGGCCTGCCAGTTCAAGTGTACAGTATGTGAACCCTGCAAACAGACTGTGCCTATTTCACAGCACTCAAATAAATGGCAAAGTCAGTCTGCTTCCCCATAAATTACATGGTGTTGCACAGAATTGTAGTCATTTTTTTTGTAAGGAAAAAGTATAGCTTCTGTAAATTATTCTGATGGACCAAACTGCTTTTAGGAGTGCTTTTATTTGTCGCTAGGCAACAGGATATTGTCTTGGGATTTGGTTGTCGGGTGAGGTATTAAGTGTCATATTGCTAAAGGTTCTCCTTTGTAACAGCAATGTTAGAGAAGCTCTGTTACAGCCACAGCCTGAGACTGAATTTGCTATTTCAATAAAATGCAGTAGTGTCCAAGATTTGGTTAGCAGTGAGGTGGGCGGCACAGTAGCACACAGTGGTTAGCACTGCTGCTTCACAGCTCCAGGGTCCTGGGTTTGATTCCTGGCTCGGGTCACTGACTGTGTGGAGTTTGCACATTCTCCTCATGTCTGCGTGGTTTTCCTCCGGGTACTCCGGTTTCCTCCCACAGTCTAAAAGATGTGCAGGTTAGGTTGATTGGCCATGTTAAGAAATTGCCCCTTAGTGTCCAGCGATGAGTAGGCTAGAGGGATTAGTGGGTATAATATGCAGGGATATGGGGGTAGAGCCTGGGTGGGATTGTGTTTGGTGCAGACTCAATGGGCCGAAGGGCCTCTTTCTGCACTGTAGGGTTCTATGACTCTATGAATTTCCTTTTGCCAATTTCGTGTTGTGTGTCAGTGAACAAGTCGTTGCCAATTTGAGAGTCATTATTTTTCCTACGTGAACCACTTATTGGCTCACAATATGGGCATTCCAGCCTTGACTTAGCCTCTGACCTTCCCATGTCTGGTATTTGCTTATTATAATTCCTGACTGCGGGTGGCATGGTGGTTAGTGCTGCTGCCTCACAATGCCAAGGACCCAGGTTCAATTCCTGCCTGTGCGGAGTTTGCACGTTCTCCCCATGTCTGCATAGGTTTCCTCCGGATGCTCCGGTTTCCTCCCACACTCCAAAGATGTGCAGGTTAGGTGGATTGGCCGTGCTAAATTGCCTCTTAGTGTGTGTGAGTGTGTGCCTGTATTGGATTGGCATCCCATCCTAGGTATACCCTGTCTATCATAGGATCCCGACAGTGCAGGAGGAGGCCATTCAGCCCATCAGGTCTGCACCAAATGTAATCCCACCCAGGCCCTATCCCCATAATCCCATGCATTTACCCTCCCTAGTCCCCGTAACACTAAGGAGCAATTTAGCATGGCCAATCCACACATCTTCGGATTATGAGAGAAAACCAGAGGAAACCCACGCAGACACAGGGAGAGTGTGCAAGACTTCACGCAGACGGTGACCCAAGCCGGGAATCGAACCTGGGTCCCTGGCGCTGTGAGGCAGCAGTCCTGACCACTGCGCCACCAGGTCACCTCAATGGCTCTGACTCCCTGCAATCCTGAATTGGAGTAAGAGGTGAAGTGGAAGTGAAGTAAATTATTGACAGGCACAGCTTTATTCTGTCAGTTTTGGTAGGATTAATGTCAATCTTTCTTAGTATTTTCTCCAGTGCTTTTTTGTCCTTTTATAAAGAGCTGTGTACAGTACTCTTCAAGTGCAGCCTGACCAAGGTCTTACTTAACTGTACTAAATCCTAGTGTTTGGTTTTATTTCCTTTGCTGACCTGTAGTGCTGCTGTTATGATTTCTTCATATGTAATCCTACATCCCTTCCTCTTCCACCACAATCAGTTTCCTCATTGGCAAAAGATGTTTCTATTATTCCTACTAAAAGTGCATCATCTGAAAGTGGTTAGCACTGCTGCTTCACAGCTCCAGGGATCTGGGTTCAATTCCCGGCTTGGGTCACTGCCTGTGTGGAGTTTGCACATTCTCCTCGTGCCTGCGTGGGTTTCCTCTGGGTGCTCCGGTTTCCTCCCACAGTCCAAAGACGTGTGGGTTAGGTTGATTGGCCATGCTAAAATTGCCCTTTAGTGTCCTGAGATACGTAGGTTAGCGGGTGAATACATAGGGATGTTGGGATGGGGCCAGTTGGGATTGGGTTCAGTGCAGACTCGATGGGCCAAGTGGCGCCTCTCTGAAGTGTAGGGCTTTTATGAAATTCTATTCTATGAAAATCATCAATGTTAAAGTTAATTTGCCATTTATTTTATGGTAATTTGAACAATGTGAATCAATTCTGTGTGAATAGAATAGAACCAGATTTATTAAGTACGGCAGAGATCTAGTCCCATTGCGAAAGGTTTGAATCTCTAATCAAACATTACAGGCTGGAAGGTTCGATTTCTCTTCTATACTTTATTAGCTGGTCTCAACCAGTGTCCCAGCAAAGTAACTACAATCAATCTCTGTACCTCCAGCAGTTGCCGATAGCAGATATATCCTGGAGATTTGATTTATGACAAATGCATGGGAGCCCACATAAAGTTTATTTTGTTAGTGTCACAAGTAGGCTTACATTAACGTTGCAATGAAGTTACTGTGAAATTCCCCCAGTTGCCACACTCTGGCGTCTGTTCGGGTGCACTGAGGGCAAAGTTAGCAGGGCCAGTGCACCTAGTCAGCATGTCTCTCGGACAGTGGGAGGAAACCGGAGCACCCGGAGGAAACCCACGCAGACACAGGGAGAACGTGCAGACACTGCACTGACAGTGACCCGAATCGAGAATCAAACCCGGGTCCCTGGTGCTGTGAGGTAGCAGTGCTAAACACTGTGCCACTGTGCCGCCCCTTAAGGTCTAATCGGATGCTTTTCATAGAATCCCGACAGTGCAGAAGGAGGCCATTCGGCCCATCAAGGCTGCACCAACTACAATCCCACCCAGGCCCGATTTCCCCATAACTCCATGCATTACCCTAGCTAGTCCCCCTGACGCTTAGGGACAATTTAGCACAGCCAATCCACCTAATCTGCACACCTTTGGACTGTGGGAGGAAACCAGACCACCCGGAGGAAACCCATGCAGACACGAGGAGAATGTACAAATTCCACACAGACAGTGACCAGAATTGGGAATCGAACCCGGATCCCTGCTGTTAGCCTACTATGAGTAGGCCTCTGTCTGAAACAGACAACTGCCTGAGCTGCCCTTCAAACTAAAATATAAATAAGTGAAGATGGGCATTGCTACAAATTTCAGGGCCCTACCTCTCAGTTACTGCCTGATATTTGGAACTCATAAGAACATAAGAAATAGGAGCAGGAGTAGGCCATCTAGCCCTTCGAGCCTGCCCTGCCATTCAATAAGATCATGGCTGATCTGTGGTGGCTCAGTTCCACATTCCCGCCCTCTCCCCATAACCCTTAATCCCCTCTCTTATCAAAAACCCATCAACCCACGTCTTAAAAATATTTAGCGAAGTAGCCTCCACCACTTCAACGGGCAGAGAATTCCAGAGATTCACCACCCTTTGAGTGAAGAAGTTCCTCCTCAACTCCGTTCTAAACCGCCCCCCCTTTATCTTGAGGCTGTGCCCCCTAGTCCTACTGTCCTTTCTGAGCGGGAAGAGTCTCTCCATCTCTATCCTATCCATCCCATTCATCATCTTATACGTCTCAATGAGATCTCCCCTCATTCTTCTAAACTCTAACGAGTACAAGCCTAGTTTATTCAGCCTCTCCTCATAGCTCACCCCCCTCAACTCCGGCATCAGCCTAGTAAACCTCCTCTGCACTCCCTCCAAGGCCAAAATATCCTTGCGTAAGTGCGGCACCCAAAACTGCACACAGTACTCCAGCTGCGGCCTCACCAATGCCCTATACAGCCGCAGCAAGACCTCCCTACTTTTATATTCAATCCCCCTCGCTATGAAGGCCAGCATCCCATTTGCCTTCTTGACCACCTGCTGCACCTGCAAGCTGGGTTTTTGCGACTCATGCACAAGGACCCCAAGGTCCCTCTGCCCCGCCGCCTGCTGCAGTTTTTCCCCACGTAAGTAATAATCCTTCCTACCATTATTCCTACCAAAGTGGACCACCTCGCACTTGCCAACATTAAATTCCATTTGCCATTTCTTGGCCCATTCGCCCAGCCTATCTAGATCCTTCTGTAGACTCTCCACACCCTCCGCACAATTTGCTGTTCCACCAATCTTGGTGTCATCAGCAAATTTCGACACCCTACACTCGGTTCCCTCCTCCAGGTCATCTATATAAATGGTAAATAGCTGAGGCCCCAGCACCGACCCCTGGGGCACTCCACTAGTCACCATCCGCCAATCCGAATAGCACCCATTGACCCCCACTCTCTGTCTCCTATTTGACAACCAATCCTCTATCCACGCTAACACCCTACCCCCAACTCCATGTCCCCTGACCTTCTGCAATAACCTCCTGTGAGGTACCTTGTCAAACGCCTTCTGAAAATCAAGAAAGGCCACATCCACCGGCTCTCCTCTATCCACCGCCCTAGACACATCCTCATAGAACTCCAGTAAATTTGTCAGACACGACTTCCCTTTAACGAAACCGTGCTGCGTCTGCTCTATCAAGCAATTCTTCTCAAGATGCCTCGCTATTTCCTCCTTGATGACGGATTCTAACATTTTACCTACAACAGACGTTAAACTAACCGGCCTATAATTCCCTGTCTTTTGCCTGGCACCCTTCTTAAACAACAGCGTAACATTAGCCGCTTTCCAATCTTCCGGCACTTCCCCGGAATCCAGCGACATCTGGAAAATAACCACCAAGGCATCCACTATCACCTCTGCCATTTCTTTCAGAACCCTCGGATGCATTCCATCCGGTCCTGGCGACCTGTCCACAATCAGCCCCTCCAGTCTGTCGAGCACCGCCTCTCTCGTAACAGTAATGTCATTAAGACCCTCCAGTCCTACCACCTTTCCATCTCTAACACCCGGCAAATTATTCACGTCCTCCTCCGTGAAGACAGAAACAAAAAAGTTATTCAGGACTTCAGCCATATCCCCATCCCCTACCACTAAGTCCCCCCTCTCATCCTCTAAGGGACCAACGTTCACCCTAGCCAGCCTCTTCCTTTTTATATATTTATAAAAACTCTTGCTATCCTTTTTTTATATTAAGCGCTAGCCCAGCTTCATAGTTTCTCCTACCCTCCTTTATCAACTTCTTTGTCAATCTTTGTTGACATTTAAACCTCTCCCAATCCTCTTCTCTCCCACTACTCTTAGCTACTCGAAACGCCTCCGCTTTCAATTTAACATTGTTGCAGTTGAGGAGTATGCGTTAGGTTTACTGTTCTGAATGCGAGATTGCCAGTAAAATGTAATTTCTTCAACTTGATGGATTGTTTTGGTCACATTGTACGTGGGACGCACGTCTTTACCGATTTTACTTTGTCTCCACAGGTATTGGGCCAGTCCTTGGACTTATATTTGTCCCAATGATCGGTTCAGCGAGTGACCACTGGACGAGTCGATATGGCCGCCGTCGACCTTTCATTTGGGCGCTCTGCCTTGGAGTCCTCCTGAGTCTCTTTGTCATCCCCCACGCCAGCAAGATGGCCACTTTCTTCAACCTGAAAGACTACCCCGTCGACGTGATCTTTCTCATTATAGGGATCTGCATGTTGGACTTCTGTGGCCAAGTGTGTTTCACGCCCCTCGAGGCCTTGCTGTCTGATCTGTTCCACGATGCTGAAGATTGCAGGCAAGCTTTCTCCATGTATTCCTTCATGATCAGCCTGGGGGGTTGCATTGGCTACCTCTTAACAGCAGTTGACTGGAAAAGGACCTTTCTGTCCAGTTACCTGGGTGGGCAGGAAGATTGCCTCTTCATACTTCTGGCTGCCATATTTATTGTGTGTGTTCTCGCTACCTTCTTTGTATCTGAGGAAAACTGTAGTAACATGGATGGCCTTGCCGACATCTCACCAAAGGAAGTCATTAAGCCTCTGGCAAGGTACTGTTGTTGCTCCTCGAGCATGCTTTGGCGGACAAGGCACTACTTGCTAGTACTGAAGAACTGCTGCACTTTGATTCCCAAGCTCTACCACCTCTATTGTCGCATTCCCAAGGTAATCCGGCAGCTGGTGGTAGCCGAGTTCTACAGCTGGATGGCCCTCATGACGTTCATGATGTTCTACACGGACTTTGTGGGGGAGGGGCTCTATCAAGGCGTCCCGAACGCAGACCCTGGGAGTGAAGCCAGGCTACGCTACGATGAAGGTACGGTGGCTTTGCGGTGGAAGAAAGCAAGGAGGAAATTTTCAGTAACAGTCTATTACAGGAGGGCACGGTGACGCAGTGGGCAGTACGGTGGCACAGTGTTTAGCAGTGCTGCCTCACAGCAGCAGAGACCTGGGTTTGATTCCCATCTTGGGTCACTGTCACTTGGGGCACATTCTCCCCATTTCTGCATGGGTTTCCTCCAGGTACTCCGGTTTCCTCCCACAGTCCAAAAATGCGTGAGTTGGGTGGATTTGCCATGTTAAATTGCCCCTTAGCGTCAGGGGAACTACTTAGGGTAAATGCACGAGGTTATGGGGATAGGACCTGGGTGGGATTGTGGTCGGTGCAGACTCGACGAGCCTCCTCTGCATTGTAGGAATTCTATGATTGTTTAAGTTGAATTGTTGGATCAAACCAGAGGGTGGGGTGCAATGCCTCATCCTGTCAGTTTGGATCTGGTTTGATCAAGCCCAAGGTGGAATGCAATGTCTTGCCTTGCCAGCTTGGACCTACTTGGTTGCTCATGTAGGGACAATGATTGGACTTAATTTGATTTGGCTTTTTTGATTAGAAAAAAGCTACCAATAAAAAAATCTGAAAAGTGCAAGCCTGACTGAATATACCTATTTGGACCATCAGTGGCATTGGCCCTAGATTGGAAAATGCGGATATCTACAATATTACAATTTTGGTATATTGCCATAAATTCATCTTTTTCCAATCAGTGCAGCCACTGTTGCTATGCTGGAAAATGGAGCCTAGTAGCAACAAGCAACAATGGGGGTTCATAACTAATTACAAAAACAGAAAATGCTGGAAAATCTCAGCATCAGTGGGAAGAGAATAGAGCCAATGTTTCGAGTCTAGATGACTCTTCATCAGAGTGATGAATCATATAATCATCCAATCCCCACCGTGCGGATGGAGGCCATTTGGCCCATCATGTCTGCACCGACCACAATCCTACCCAGGCCCTATTCCCATAACCCTACATATTTACCCTACTAATACCCTGACTCTAGGGTCATAAGAAGTTAAGAGATAGGAGCAGGAACAGGCCGTCCAACCCTTCGAGCCTGCCCCGCCACCCAACAAGATCATGGCTGATCTGTCGTGGCTCAGTTCCACATTCCCGCCCTCTCCCCATAACCCTTAATCCCCTCGCTTATCAAAAACCCATCAACCCGCGTCTTAAAAATATTTAGCGAGGCAGCCTCCACCACCTCAACAGGCAGAGAATTCCAGAGATTCACCACCCTTTGAGTGAAGAAGTTCCTCCTCAACTCCGTTCTAAACTGCCCCCCCTTTATCTTGAGGCTGTGCCCCCTAGTCCTACTGTCCTTTCTGAGCGGGAAGAGTCTCTCCACCTCTATCCTATCCATCCCATTCATCATCTTATACGTCTCAATGAGATCTCCCCTCGTTCTTCTAAACTCTAACGAGTACAAGCCTAGTTTATTCAGCCTCTCATAGCTCAACCCCCTCAACTCCGGTATCAGCCTAGTAAACCTCCTCTGCACTCCCTCCAAGGCCAAAATATCCTTGCGTAAGTATGGCGACCAAAACTGCACACAGTACTCCAGCTGTGGCCTCACCGATGCCCTATACAGCCGCAGCAAGACCTCCCTACTTTTATATTCAATTTAGCATGGTCAACTTAGCATGGCCAATCAACCTAACCGATTTTACTTTGTCTCCACATGTATTGGGCCAGATAAATGGTTATCTAGACTCAAAATGGTTCTATCCTCTCTCGACTGATGCTGTCAGACCTGAGATTTTCCAGCATGTTCTGTTTTTGTTTCAGATTCCAGCATCCGCACATTTTACTTTTATCTTAACAAGTTAACCTGTTTTGGCAGCATTGCTCAAGAACAAAATGTTAGCCAAGTTACGAGAAGAGTTCCCTGCTCTTTTTTTAATAATGCCGTGGCATCTTTATGCCAACTAAAGCAGGCCTTGGTCTAACATCTCAGGTTTTGACTTACAAGGTGGGAAGCTCAGTTCGGGAAACTTCCCAGCTTGGCGGAGCTTTCTCCATAAAAGTGGTCCTTGCGTGAAGACTGGTGAGATGGGGATGGGTTCACTGTTCCCAGAAGCCAATTGGATGCAAAGATGGAGGTGGGCAAGTGCCAAGGCAGGCAGGTTAGAAGGCCCAACTCTGTTCTCTAGGACTTTTGTTCTAGTCACATTAAAAGCTTGGGCTCTCCAACTCTCACACCTCATACCCACCTCTTCCCCACCCATTCCCCATGTTGCCACATCCCACTTCCTTGCTCCCATGTAACCTCCTTTCTACTCCAAGCCTCCATGTGATCTCCCTACACACTATGTACAGAACAAAGAGCCAAAGATAACTACTCATTCATTCAGATATCTGTTTGTAATAAAAACTGTTTCCACTTATCACCTTAAATCAGACACCACACTTCATTGTCTCAATAACAGAAGCTTCACCCCATTTCAGAGCATTTAATTTAGTCCAAATAAATATGCAGACATTGAAAAATTAGATCAAAGAAAAAATAACTTGCTATAATCTCATAAAGGCATCAACCAATCAAAGCTAACACTCCACTTCAGCCTGCACAAACAGACTCCTGCTGACCTAATCCTTTGGAGTCTTGGAGCTCAGCCAAAACATTCATAATGAGGCCATCTGGCCTGAACAGAAATGGGTGGATAGACATCTGTTTCTCCAGATGGCCTTATATTGAATGTGTGGCTGAGCTCCAAGACTCATTACTGTTCTAGCTCAGCAAGGGTCTGTTTACACAAACATGAAATGGTATGTTTACTTTGAATGACTGATATTTTGAGGTTCTAATGAGTTATGCTTTCTTCGATTTGTTTTTCAATGTCTGTATGCTTATTTGGCCAGAATTAAGAGGGTGTGCAGTGGGGTAAAGCTTCTGTTACTGAAATTGAATGACAGTCTTTGACAAGGTTGTAAATGAAAGCATGTTTTTTCAAAGCAGACTTCTGAATGAGTGATTTTTTTTCATCAGCACTTTGAGACTTGCCATTATTAAATTGCTCATTGGTTCTATACATAATGTATACTGGGTGGGTGGAAGCGCCACGGTGGGGACGAGGGTTGGGGGGGGTGGTGGTGGTGTGTGGGGTGGAACATCATAAGATCATAAGAACGTAAGAACATAAGAAATAGGAGCAGCAGTAGGCCATCTAGCCCTTCGAGCCTGCCCCGCCATTCAATAAGATCATGGCTGATCTGTCATGGCTCAGTTCCACATTCCCACCCTCTCCCCATAACCCTTAATCCCCTCGCTTATCAAAAACCCATCAACCTGCGTCTTAAAAATATTTAGCGAGGCAGCCTCCACCACCTCAACGGGCAGAGAATTCCAGAGATTCACCACCCTTTGAGTGAAGAAGTTCCTCCTCAACTCCGTTCTAAACCGTCCCCCCTTTATCTTGAGGCTGTGCCCCCTAGTCCTACTGTCCTTTCTGAGCGGGAAGAGTCTCTCCACCTCTATCCTATCCATCCCATTCATCATCTTATACGTCTCAATGAGATCTCCCCTCATTCTTCTAAACTCTAACGAGTGCAAGCCTAGTTTATTCAGCCTCTCCTCATAGCTCAACCCCCTCAACTCCGGCATCAGCCTAGTAAACCTCCTCTGCACTCCCTCCAAGGCCAAAATATCCTTGCGTAAGTGCAGCGACCAAAACTGCACACAGTACTCCAGCTGCGGCCTCACCAGTGCCCTATACAGCTGCACACCTGATAAACGTACTTTAAACATCTCAGAAGGTCTTGGACCACAGGAAACTTGCTGTCTCCACACAAATGGCTTTTTGATTTGATTTATTATTGTCACGTATATTAGTATACAGTGAAAAGTATTGTATCGTGTGCACTCTACAGACAAAGCAGAGAAGTGTGAGGTAATTCACTTTGGTAGGAATAACAGATGTGTCGAGTATAGGGCTAACGGGAGGACTTTGAATAGTGTGGATGAGCAGAGGGATCTAGGTGTATGTGTACATAGATCCCTGAAAGTTGGGAGTCAAGTAGATAAGGTTGTTAAGAAGGCATACAGTGTCTTGGCGTTTATTGGTAGGGGGATTGAATTTAGGAGTCGCAGTGTCATGTTGCAACTGTACACAACTCTGGTGCGGCCGCACTTGGAGTACTGTGTGCAGTTCTGGTCCCCACATTACAGGAAGGATGTGGAGGCTTTGGAGAGGGTGCAGAGGAGGTTTACCAGGATGTTGCCTGGTATGGAGGGGAGGTCCTATGAGGAGAGGCTGAGGGATTTGGGGTTGTTTTCGCTGGAAAGAAGGCGGCTAAGAGGGGATCTTATTGAAACATATAAGATGATTAGAGGTTTAGATAGGGTGGATAGTAATAGCCTTTTTCCTCTGATGGAGAAATCTAGCACGAGGGGGCATGGCTTTAAATTAAGGGGTGGTAGTTATAGGACGGATGTCAGGGGTAGGTTCTTTACCCAGAGGGTGGTGAGGGATTGGAATGCCCTGCCTGCTGCAGTTGTAAATGCGCCTAGTTTGGGGGCGTTTAAGAGATCCGTGGATAGGTTTATGGACGAAAAGGGATTGGTTTAGGTTAGTGGGTCATTGTTTTTTAACTGGTCGGCGCAACATCGTGGGCCGAAGGGCCTGTTCTGCGCTGTAATGTTATATGTTCTATGTTCTATGTTGTTCTATGTTAAAGCATACCATTCATAGAGAAGGAAAGGAGAGAGTGTAGAATGTAGTGTTATAGTCACTGCTAGGGTGTAGAGAAAGATCAACTTAATGCAAGGTAGATCCGACTGAAAGTCTGATGGCAGCAGGGAAGAAGCTGTTCTTGAGTCAGTTGATATATGACCTCAGAGTTTTGTATCTTCTTCCCGACAGAAGAAGGTGGAAGAGAGAATGTCCGGGGTGCGTGGGGACCTTAATTATGCTGACTGCTTTGCCAAGGCAGCGGGAAGTGTAGACAGAGTCAATGGATGGGAGGCGGGTTTGCGTGGTGTATTGGGCTACATTCACGACCTTTTGTAGTTTCTTGCGGTCTTGGAAGGAGCTGGAGCTATATCAAGCTCTGATACAACCAGAAAGAATGCTTTCTAAGGCGCATGTGTAAAAGTTGATGAAAGTCGTAGCTGACATGCCAAAGTTCCTTGGTCTTCTGAAAAAATAGAGGCATCAGTGGGCTTTCTTAACTATAGTGTCAGCATATGGGGACCAGGACAGGCTGATGAGGGGATGGGATTTTGAGGTGCCTACCCTGCATTGGAAACTGGTCATGAACGCAGAGTGCCCACTACCCACACCCTCATCCTGCGCCAGCTGAAGTTGCCAGCAGGCAACACAAGCCCAGAAACCACCCATCAGAGTTAATTCCTCACTATTATGTAACACAGAGGTCAACTCATTTCTTTTATAAGGTTTAATGCCACTGTTATTAGAGTAGAATAAGAAATACATGTTACATATATTAATTCTATATATATGAGAGAGACTGGTTAGCACAGTGGTTAGCACTGCTGCCAGGGACCCAGGTTCAATTCCCAGCTTGGGTCGTGTCTGTGTGGAGTTTGCATGTTCTCCCTGTGTCTCTGTGGGTTTCCTCCAGGCACCCTGGTTTCCTCCCACAGCCCAAAGACATGCTGGTTAAGTGCATTGGCCATGCTAAATTCTCCCTCAATTTTCCTGAACAGATGCCAGCGTGTGGCAACCAGGGGATTTTCTCAGTAACTACATTGCAGTGTTAGTGTAAGCCTACTTGTAACACTAATAAATGAACTAATTGTAATCTTTTAAATATCATCTGTGGATTGCACTCATTCATTTAACTCCTAAGCAATATTAAAAGGTGTACATTGGAGTAAAGCTTCTATTAGTTATTTTCAGTGACTGGCAGTGCTTGCAGTGTCTTTAGGAGGGGCAGGAAGAGAATGGTGGTGGCGTACTAGTATTGTGGCTAGACTAGTGATCCAGAGATCCAGGATAAAGCTCTGGGGACCTAGGTTCAAATCCCACCCCAGCAGATGGTGAAATTTGAATTTTGAAAAAACCTGGAATTAAAATCTTAATACTGACTATAAACCCATCTGGTTCACTGATGTTGCTTAGGGAAGGAAATCTGCCGCCCTTTACCTGGTCTGGCTTACGTGTGACTGTAGAACCACAGCAAGGTGGTTGACTGTCAACCACCCTCTGAAATGGTCTAGCAAGCCACTCAGTTCACGGGAAACAAGGGATGGGCAATAAGTGCTAGCCCAGCTCGTGATGCCCACATCCTCTGAATGAATTAAGAAAATAACCCTCGCCATTGTATTCCCATTTATAGAAAGTTCCTCGCTGTACTGATGAACAGCGATTTGTGCCTTTTACGAGGGTGAAGTTTGACATGTGATGCCTCTTGCAGCTGAAACGATGCTGGTGACATAATAACAAAGGAGCGTGTTTGGGATGTTGCAATCCCAGGCTCAGTGCAATGAGTTATTCAACTCAAGAGCCAGGATTTTCCAGACTTGTTACCACAAGGAGTGTTTGAAGCGATTATTATAGAAATATTAAAGGGGCAGCTTGATCAACAGGTGAGGGGGGGGCAGTAATTAAGGGGTGGCAAAGTGGTTAGCTCTGCTGCCTCACAGTGCTAGGGACCCGGGCTCAATTCCGGCCTCGTGAGAAATAGCGTGAGAAATCCAAGATTTTTCATTACTTGTAATCTCTAAACGAAAATAAATATTCAGAAGAGTTGGCGACACGTCCCAGCTTGTGTCAAAATAATCTTCATGATTCTTGGTTTGTCCGCACAGCCGTTCTTTTCCAAAAGCATTACACCACAAACCGCAGGCCTGAGTCCAATCAGAAGCAGATTTTGAATCAAATGGGCCGCAGGTTATCAGAGTCTTTATCTCTTCCCCTTCTCCTATAGGTGGGCTGATGTGTAGGTGCCGGGAAGAAATACTAACTGCCTGAGTTATTGTTCTGTGCAATGGGGCACGTATTTAACACTGAGGAGCAGATGTTTATTTATTCCAGAAAATCAGGTCGAGCCCAAGACTCCAAACCTGGCATCTGGACCTTAGTTGCATTTACACTAAAGACAGCTGAGATCTAAATACAATAACATTTGTTATTATTTAGCCACTTTGAGTGTTGGTAAAATGAGGTAATTGGTTATCTTCATACTGTATGAGTTGTGTAATCATTGGGAGGGTGTTTGCACATTCAGTTTGCATTTTATTGTGTTGAGCAAGGCGCTAACCCAGATATATTCGAATACTTTATCGGAGAGTTTTTTTTAAAGAGTTGAAGATGGAGTAAGTGAAGTTCCAGCTGTGTGCTTCCCTCCTGTGGAGCCATGGGGTATGCGCTAGGCACATTGCTGATTTCTTACCCAAATCCTCTTGTTTGTTGACTGCCCCAGGAGAAACAATCTGAAAGATTTTGCCTTTCTATACTGCCTTCCTCCACCGCACCATGTCCCAAAGAGCATCATAGCCAGAGGAACTCTTTTGAAGTGCAGGCATTGTTATAATGAAGGAAAACGCTAAAATTTAAATTTATTTATTAGTGTCACAAGTGGGCTCATACTAACATCACAAAAGTTTTTGAAGTTTCATCTATTATAGTGTAGGCTTGCATTAACACTGCAATGCAGTCGCTGTGAAAATCTCCTAGTTGCCACACTGTGGCGAGAATTTAGCACGGCCAATGCAGCTAACCAGCACGTCTTTCAGGCTGTGGGAAGAAACTGGAGCATCTTTTGGAAGCCCACGCAGACACAGGTAGAACGTGCAGGCTCTGCACAGTTACCCAAGCTGGGAATTGAACCCAGGTCCCTGGCACTGAGAGGCAGCAGGCTTAACCATGTGCCACCCCATGCGCCTTCACTACCTCAGGATTTCTTTCTATGTTTTATTATTTGACATTACGCAAAACTTGGGTAAGAGTCTCACTGCATTTGCCATTATAGATTATACTATAATGTACATTTATAAATCAAGTCTGATATCTTCTGCTGAGCTCAGCCCGAAGGCTTTTACACGGCTCCCAGTTCCTTGGTGTACTATAGGAGAGACTTACGTAATGGCCTTTCCCCACTGAACATTTTCAGCAATGTCTCAAAGGATGTCCCAAAGCATTAGATGGCCAAAAATAGAATTCTGTTGGTGAGATTTCTAATTTTTCCACCCGGTCTGTTTTTGCATCCATTGATAGAGACGTTGCGGTTATTTTACAAGTTCGAGTGTGAATGATAATGTAAGCTGGTGAACAGGTGGAATAGCGGAAGTGAAATCTTTGTGTCACTCAAATCAGTGGGACTGGTGCAAGGTTTGCTGATCAGTCAGGAGCAGATGGCCAAGCACGCGGCAGAGGTACAAAGTCATTGTCCTTTGTCACTATTGGAGAGAATGAGACAAATACAGGATCAAAGTGGCTTCCAAAACAAGGGGCCTGAAGGTTCACTGTGATCCCATGTTGTTAGAATGTAACCGGTGACAACTTTGTAATGTGATGTAATGTGACCGATGGTAACAAGCTGTAAGGCTCAGCTGACCCCGAAAACCATGGAACCAATTGCAGGACAATGTAATAGTCAGCTGACCCACTACAAACAAGAAACAGTTTGGAATTGTGGGAAGCTTGGAGTGGCCCAGGGCTTAGCCCCAAATTTGGACTAATGAAGTTTCTTTATTAAACTCTTTCTTTGATTTATAAGTTGGAGTAAGTTTTGTTATATTTTCATTGTCTGCATTTGAGGAGTTTCTCCTGAAGAAATAATGTTGCCTGCAATGCCACAGGAAAGACCAAAGCCTGGAATCTTACCGCAGGTGGGATTTTCCTATTCCGCCACAATGGGCGGAGATATGGCTGGCCGCCAAATTCCCCGACTTCACTGCAGTGCCCCAATACTCTGTAAATCAATCTGAACTCCTCAGGAGCAAGAACGCAGGGAATAGAATCCACCTTCCCATTGGGAAATGTGGAAATCAGCAGTTATAAACAGTGAAGAATACATCAGAATACCTTTTGGATTATCTTGCTTGGCAGTAATCTTGAGAAATTATACTCTGTCACAATTTAATTGGCAATGGGTGACATCAAAATAACCAGTTGGAATCAGGAGACTAAAACCATACTGTATCATCACCTTGGGCTGCAGGCAAGTAGGATTTTCCAGCCCTATCCACCTGCAGGGTGTTTCGGTTCCACTGAAGTCAACCCATGCTATGGCTCCCCAGCTCGGGAAGGGGCGAGCATGCAAATCGCTGTTGACTTCGACGGGAATGTAAGATCCTGCAAATGGCCAAGGGTGGGCTGGAAAATTCCGGCCAGTATTCTTGTAAAGATGCAGGTATATCTTAAACCGTGTCCTTTTGTCTCCTTGTCTCTTGCAGGTGTTCGAATGGGCAGTATGGGTCTTTTTCTGCAGTGTGCGTTCTCAATCTTTTGCTCAACAATAATGGACAAACTGGTGAAGGGATTTGGAACCAAAGCAGTATACCTCGCCAGCATAGCATTTTTTACATTTTCTGCCATCATCATGTGCCTTTCAAAGAGTGTGGTCCTGGTGACAACGATGTCTGCACTAACGGGGTTTACGTATTCAACTCTACAGATCCTACCCTACACGTTGAACTCCCTTTATCACAAGGAAAAACAGGTTGGTGAGCAACATTCAGTAACAACGTAAGAACTAAGAACAGGGGTAGGCCACTTGGCCCCTCGAGCCTGCTGCGCCATTCAATAAGATCATGGCTAATCTTTTTGTGCACTCAGCTCCATTTACACGCCTGCTCACTATAACCCTTAATTCCTTTACTGTTCAAAAATCCATCTGTCTTTGCCATAGAAGCATTCAGTGGGGGAGCCTCAACTGCTTCACTGGGCAGGGAATGCCACAGATTCACAACCCTTTGTGTGAAGAAGTTCCTTCTCAACTCAGTCCTAAATCTGCTCCCTCTTATTTTGAGGCCCTGCCCCCTAGTTCTGGTTTCATCCGCCAGTGGAAACAACCTCCCTGCTTCTATCTTATCTATTCTCTTCATAATTTCTACAAGAGCCCCCTCATTCTTCTAAATTCCAATGAGTAGAGTCCCAGTGTACTCAGTCAAGTCTACTCAGACAAGTTCTGTCAAACCAGCACTTTAGATTTATATAAAAGCAAATTACTGCAGATGCTGGAATGCACATAGCATGGTGGCACAACAGTTAGCGCTGCTGCCTCACAACACTAGAGGCACGGGTTCGATTCCAGCCTTGGGTGACTGTTTGTGTGGAGTTTGCACGTTCTCCCCATGTCTGCGTGGGTTTCCTCCGGGTGCTCTGGTTTTCTCCCACAGTCCAAAGATGTGCAGGTTAGGTGGATTGACCATGCTAAATTGCCCCTTAGTGTCCTAAGATGTGAAGGTCAGGAGGATTAGCCATGGTAAATGTCTGGGGTTACAGGGACAGGGTAGAGTGGGGCAGTGTGGACCTGGGTAAGATGCTTGTTCAGAGAGTCGGTGCAGGTTCGATGCACTGAATGGCCTCCTTCTGCACTGCAGGGATATGATTCTGTGAAACAAAAACAGAAAAAGCTGGAAAATCTCAGCAGGAATGCCAGCACCTGTGGAGAGAAATAGAGCCAACTTTTCAGGCCTGGGTGACACTTTGTCAGAGTGTCTTTCCTGAAATTTAAATCACTGTACAGACCTTATACCCTTCAGCTAAATGCTTTTGCTGTTAGAAGATAAATCTTCCAGTTAATAATGTATTCCTCCAGTCAATAAGAACCAGACTTCTGAATGACCTACCTCATATTAAGCTAACCTTTCTCTACTATAACTCTAACACTACATTCTGCACTCTCTTGTTTCCTTCTCTATGAACGGTATGTTTTGTCTGTAAAGCACTCAAGAAACAATACTTTTTACTGAATGTTAATACATGTGACAATAATAAATCAAATTGAATCAGCAGAATTCCCAGGCCCAGGTTTAATGCTATCCAGACCAGAATCCAATCTTACTTTTTAGATTTTAGGCCATTTATGCCACTTGGTTAGGTTATTAAATTTTAACCTCAGGAATTTTATCCTAACGTGGAACTGAAAAAGCTGGAAATGATTGTCAGGACAGTTAACACTTAAAGAAGGACATGCATTGCTGCCTCACAGTGCCAGAGATCTGGGTTCGATTCCTGGCTTGAGTCACTGTTTGTGCGGAGTTTGTACATTCCATATCTGCATGGGTTTCCTCCGGGTGCTCCGGTTTCCTCCCACAGTCCAAAAGATGTGCTGGTTTAGGTGCATTGGCCGTGCTAAATTCTCCCTCAGTGAATCCAAACAGGCGCCGGGGTGTGATGGATAGGACATTTTCACTGTAACTACATTGCAGTGTCAACGTAAGCCTGTTTGTGACATTAATATGTAAACTTTAAAACTTTTATTTCTGCGTTGCAGAAATAAATCTATTTCTTCACGGACATTTGTTGATTGATGTTATTCATGCTTTTGTCTCTTTTTTTTGCCTCTCCCCTCCTTTTTAGGTATATTTTTGCAAGCACAAGTTTACTGAACTCGAAGATAGCAATTGCCAGCTGGAAAAAAAGGCGTCTTCGCAAAATGGAATCTTGAATCACAAGTCATATAATCAAAATGGAAATTTAATTACAACTGCTCCTCTGCTGTCTTCCAAAGGCTTGCTGCCGGAGAGAAGCAGCATCTCGCAAGGCCGTGGCTCTCAGTGTGAGGTTGTCATGGCTGCCGGGTCTACGGACAGTGAACCGTCTGCTATGGGGAGGGGGATTTGCCTTGACCTAGCTATTCTGGACAGTGCCTTCCTTCTTTCTCAGGTCATTCCCTCACTACTCATGGGAACAATTGTTCAGTTTACACAGACAGTAACTGCTTATATGATCTCCGCGGCCTTTTTTGGGACGGTGGCTATTTATTTTGCAACCAAAATAGTTTTTGATAAAAATGATTTAGAAAAGTATTTAGTGTGATGTAATGAAGGGACGATGCTCTTTCTACTTTGGGGTAGTGTAACAGTTGGAGGTGAGTGATATTGAGTTCTATCACAATGTTATAAGCACAACGAGCAGAGTTCAAGGAACCTTTTCAAAGACCTGGGGAACTAATTGGATCATTGATTTTCCTTTTTGCTTTAACTCTTGAGATCTGATTACGAATCTACTCCAGTGATTGGAGACTGTACAACTTTCATTTAGTGCTGATGTTCAAACATCTGCTCCTTATCAAGCCCTCTCACTATTCCAGTTTCTGACTGGATCCGTTGATACACTCTAAACTATTTTGCATACTCCTAAATTTGTGTTTTAAAGCCTTATAAATGTTAATCCGCATGGTTTACAGAAGGACTGTTTCACAGCGCGTCTTAAAAAAAAAAGGTTCCTTACCCAGCCCCTACGTAAAATCTGAATCTATCATCATTCCTTCTTTTTAAAAAAAAACCAAAGCTCAAATCTCTGAAGGAATAATTCCACTACCGTCTCAACAAAGCAGCTGAAAAGAGAAGTTATTGAATTCCCCAAAAACAAAACCCACGTATCGTTAAATCGCCAGCCCCTGCTCCAGATCCAAGCTGCCTGAGTCACAAAGACGAGGGAGGCTTCTCGGTCTATCTGGCCCACCCTCCTACGGAGCTATACCCCTGCCCCCTCCCCCATGCCAGTAAGTAGCCTGCCCAAGTGCAATAATGGTGCCAGCTGGCATCTTCGGAGACCTGCACTGGGTGCGGGTCGGAGCGAATGTAGTAGTTAAACGTTCAGCTAAAACATCTGGCAGTGGGCTGATTGGGATAATAATGCTACTTTATATGGGCTGGTAGCTTTAAGCCCTTTTAAGCTTTTGGGTGAACCTCCTTTGTTTAAAATTTTTAAACGGTATGAAATGATGCGACGTATTGTCGCAACGATGGCCTCGTTGTCCAACGACTCTGGGACGTGCCATCCGACCCCTGCTCACAAAGCCAAGGGAAAATAGGCAGGCTCCCCCTGTCAGGCACCTCACTAAACTTGGGCCTGAGCAACACAAGAAAAGGAGGTGCAGACATGAGAACTCGGGTCACAGTGGCGAGTGAGTTAGGACAAGCAAAGAGGCCGGAGAAACTATCATTTCATTTTTCCTTTGCTTCCTCCCTCATGCCAAGGATTAAATGCAGTGTGGTGCGGTTATGAGCAGTGGCACCTTTTGTGGCCTTGGTTTCCTTCCTGACTCTGGGATGATAGTCAGTCAGCACCCAATTTTTATTTCACTAGTGTGACTGACCAAGGGCGCGATTCTCCAGTCCCGTCTGGGGCGGGTCCCATTCCGAGCGAGAACGGAAAATTTGGCATTCCAGCCAAAACTCCATTCGCTGTCAGCGGCAGCGGAAAATCCCAGCTGCCGAGGAGGGCGGAAGGTTCCGGCGCAGAAGCCTGCCACGTCAACGGAGCGCCCTGAATGTGTCCCAAGTCAGCTGTTGTCTGCCTTTAGAGCTATTGTCCTCATGCTAAGGGACCTCCTACCATCCAGAGATGTGATGACCCCTGGGCACACCAGGTGAATCTGATGATGCTTTCACTTAGCCAAGCTGGTCACCTGAGCCAGGTATGTCCACTGGTGTGCATACCAGCTGCGTACGGGCATATGTGAGAGCTGAGGAACTTGAGACACGCCTACGAGTGAGCCTTACCCGTGTCCAGAACTGAAGTGTGAGGCTGGCAAGGACTCGGGTTCTGAGCCTGGCAGGAATCCCCCATTCGAAGAGAAAAAAATATACTTCTGTGATTGCAAACACAACATAGAAAATAGAAGCAGGAGTAGGCCATTCGGACCTGCTCCGCCATTCACTTAGATCATGGCTGATCATCAAATTCAATATTCTGATCCCACCTTCCCTCCGCATCCCTTGATCCCTCAACCCCTGCGTGACTTTATCCCTTCCACAATTGAAGGTTTTCTTAGTGGACCCCAGCCGTACTCTCTGATTGGAAAGAAAAACATCTGAAAAAGTAAAATCAGATGGAAGGCCAGTATTGATCATGGTACAAGGGTATTATTGATGTGCCAAACACCTAAATGTTTAACCATTAACCTTGTAGTCACAACGCTACGCCCCATTCTTCTGACTTCATTTGTAAATAACTCCAAAACCTCGGCAGGGATTTGCCACCAGTCACACGTGCCTTGTCTGACCCTTCCTTCAGCTATTAAAGCGACAGCCACGGGTAGCCGCATTGTTACACTCCAGTACATAGTTGGATTGTGACACGTAAGATTTGAAAAACATTGGTGCACTGCTCCGTAAAGAGGGTCACGCACTTTTGGAAAGCTTTGGAAGTTTAGTGTTGGCGACAGCAATCCATTCTTTTTTTTTTGTCAATTCTAGATCGTTCACTGGGGACCTTGTTTTGGACAAGTGTCACCCTCCTGCGCTGATTGATGCCCTGAAAGGTTTCACAGCACAATATACATTTCTGATGGAGATGTTCTTAAATCACCAATGTGTGTACATCTGGCCCTTTTTTAAAAAAATTGTCCATTTTAAATATAAATTCATTCCCTTCTTAGCCTCTGAGTACTCCAGGGGATTCTCACCTACTGTGGTTTCTGGTTGAGGGGCCAGGGATATCTTTGGCTAGATAACATGGTGCACTGCAGTTTAACTTTGGAACCATGGTATGCCCTTAGTCAAAATTTGGTAGTTCAATATTAGCAGCTGCTGGACTTCTTAAACATGACTTCTCAGTCCCATGGTGTAATGTTCCACCTTACTGCTTTGACATCTTTTGATGGGCCTTCTTATCAGTCACCACATGGGCCAAATGGCCCCCTTCTGCACTGTAGAATCCATGTCACCAAGACCCCAATCTCTCCCTTCTTTGCCGAGCCAGTAAAACAGTGGGTAAGCTGCTCCGCTGAGCTGATAGGCCATTCTTGTGGTCTCCGCTGGTTCACACGACTCTGTGATCTCCTAGTAAGTGGACCTTCTATCCTGGTGGCTGGGAGAATGGTTCAGATGCCCAAGTGACTTCCGAGAAGTGAAAAAATGAATTTCATTTTCTTTTTCTCCAGGCGAGAGTGCTAAAGAACTCGCTTTGTACCTCCAGGGGCATCAATGCTGGGAAGCGACACCACATTGCTGTCACCTGCCTCCAACCTCTGGCTTTAGGCAAAGCAACCCCAAGGGAAGGACACTGTTCACTCAGTGGCTTGGCCAATTGTTGTCCTGCTGCAAGTAAGAAGGTTGATATTGCAAAAGTGTCTGTATTTCAGAATGTTATTAATCCACAAATAGTGTACACATCTGTGTTAGTATTTAAGTATCTGTATCACTCACCTCTAGCTGTCTTTAGATCTCAAAATTGATTGCTAAATTATAGATATGTATAATTCATCTGGGGAAAAAGGTATATTATTTTTGGTAGAATTAATAATTTTGCCTTTAAAAAAAAATCTATTTTTGTTAAAATTGCTGACCTTGCGAACTGTTTTAAAAAGTCTATGAATACTGTATTTATACTGTAGAGATATTTTGTACAGTGACGATTTATATCCCATATATAAAGGAACAGGAGTCCACAGGATTATGGAAGCTGCTGTATTTTTCTCCGTTGAGGCCCAGGCGACGATCCAACTTTGCTTTTGGGAACCGTGTCTTCACCTCAGATTGCAACTGAACAAAGGCCTTTTAGATGTTTACAGGACAGAAGGAGGTCACTCGGCTCATTTGTGTCTGTGCCGGATCTTTGCTGGACCAATTCAAACCTAATCTCACTGTCCTGCCCATAGACTGGTATCTTCAGCCGCATTAGACATTTAATTGACTTCTCCTTTAAAAAGTGCAATGGTCTATGGCTCAACCACTCCCTGGGGCAAGGCCTTTGATGCTTCATCATAATCTTTCTGTCTGTCTGCACTCTTAATAGATCTCCCCTTTCTCTCTCTGCTCCATTGGAAATAACTCCATGATCTCAAGTCTCTCCTCATACCTTTTAAAACTCTGTTCCATCCTCTCTCTCCTCCTCCCCGATGCTGACTGCACATCTATCAAACCAGTTCACACGTGGCATTAAATTATTAGTGTATATACGAACAGGTTGTGAGCACTCCAAGAACTCCTGCTGCCATTAAAGGTACTTGACTTCATGAATATCTGTCAAGAGAGCAAAACATGCTGTACGCAATTATGGGACCAATCGCAGATGAGGTGGAGCTCTGGAATGGCAAAAAGGAATTCAAGCCACTTCAATCTTCACAATCCTGTATTTATTCAGCAACTTCACAGATGCCATGCAAAACTACAACCAAAAAAGGTTAGAACAAAAAGGTGTTTGATGATCCCGGAGTCTCACTTTCCCTTCTCTCTCATTCCTCAGCCATTTGTGCTAACTCTTGGCCCATCCAGTTAGACACATGAGTATATTGCCTTTTGTAGTTACTATCCCTCACCTTCTATTCCTCGCTCCCTACCCTGCCAGCAACGCATGAAGTGTCTGACACTGTGGCAATGAGTATCTTTCAGACTGGCCGAGTTGATGAGCTCAGCAGATGAGGAAGGTAGCGTTGTAGGTATTTTACTGGACTAGTAACCCCGAGGCCGGTATTAATCATGTCGAGTTCAAATCCTACTTACAGCAGCTCGAATATTCTAATTCAATGAATGGAATAAATCTGGAATAAAAACCTAATGGTGATCATGTAATTATGCACCTGGTTCACTTTAGGGAAGGAAATCTGTCATCTTTAGTGGGTCTGGCCAACACCTAGTTGATTCGTAATTGCTCTATGAAATGACCTTGTGGCCTATTCAGTTGTATCTGTGACTGAGTATAATCAGAATAAAGTACCACACTGGGAGTCCCTTCACCACACAGCCTGCAACGATTCAGGAAGGCACCTAACTACTACCCCCTCAAGGGCAATTAGGGATGGGCAATGCTGAACTTTCCAGCGAATCTCACATCTCATGAATGAATTAAAATGGAAAGGTACTTGGAGGATCTCCACCTGTTCTGCACTGGAGAAGAGCCAATCCGTCTCCCTACCTGTTGGAGAATCCAAAGGAATTTCAACTGCATGAACTCATTTGCTTGTAATCAGCCCATTTCCCTTTCCCCCGAGATGTGCCTCACACTGGTGCTCCATGAAATAGTCTGGTACCTCATCCAAGTGGCTATTGTTCATCTGACCATAGTACACCCTATTCAATATGGAAAGCACTTCGAGCCTCTCAAGCGAAGATCAGCGAACTATCTGTGGCCTTTAAGGTGCACTTGACCAATAAATCTACATTCCATTCTTTAGAGATTGAAATTTTCAAATCCTGTCTCAGACTTTGTTGTAGACCTCATATTTGAGCCTTAGCTTAAGGGAAAATGTCTTGTAATGCTGTTCTATGACGACAGATCCCAAATACAGGTTAGCACACTGATAAAAACCATCTGCACTGTCGGGGTTTCCATTTGATTTGAGCAGGCTGATGGTCTTGTTTCTTTTTAGTTGCTGTGGAGTCCTTTTGAGGAAGCTTGTTGGGGAGGGGACAATGTATGAGAGAGATGGAGTGTTCAAATTGGACGCGGTCTAATGAAGAAGGGGTGGAGGGTGATGGAAGTGGAGCATTCGGGCTCAATGGGAAAGTTGGACATTGGGATCAGAAGGTGCTAAACAGAAGCATTCATGGACAAGAAAGTTTCTCTAAAATGAAATGTCCATGGAAAAGAAGGCTCCTTCTTATGGCTTCTCGGCTTTTTGGCTAAGATCAAGCCCAAGATGGGGGTGCAATGCCTTTTTCTTGTCCGCTTGGATCTTGTTTATCTCTCTTGTGGGGACAATGAATTGGATATAATTTGAATTTGTTTTTGGAGCGAGCAAGGAGATGGATTAAGGGAATGCCCTGTCCACTCTCCGCATTGACTTTGCAAGTCTAAGAAAGGAATAACATGTAAAAATAAATAAAATGTAAAAAAAAATCATGGAAGAGAAAAAGGATGTTGGCAGGGAGCAGAGGTCAAGTACAGAGGATAAAATGCCCTTGATTGAAGATTAGCAAAGAGTTGGGGGTGGGGTGGATATTGAGTGGCGTCGATGGGGGAGGGAGGGCAGGGAAGCGATTATCCAAGCACTCAAGGGTGGATTAACATTGTCTCAGCAATTTTATTGGGTGGTGGTGTTTTCTGATTAGTGTGGGTCAGTTAACAGCATTGACGGCCCATTAGTGCATTCATACAGTATTACAAAGGCAAATGATAAAATAATATATACTATAGATCTATAGCTTGCTTAAAATTGAATACAAGATTAGGTACTTATATAAATCAGAGGGTTATGTTCACAAGGTTTCTTGCTAGTTCAACTGCAATTAATATATTTTAATATTTATTCAATGAGTTCAGGTACAAATGGAGGTATATAGGGACACTAAAATGTTAAGATTAGGAGTACTCTCAGTACTCTGTTACTTTGATTTTTTTTCTTTAAAGCTAGGCTCGTCCTACTTTGTGCTAATGACCTGAGATTTGATATTCAGTTGTCTGAATTTTAAGCTTATATAATTTTTTTTATAGAAATGTTGAAATGTAGTTTTATTTTCCTATGATAGGATTTAAAATGAGTCTTGAAGTGGCTAAAGGAAACTGGATATGTGAATGTATTCTTGAAGCTTTTCAACACAATTCACTTTCTAACAAAGAACCTTAAACGGTGTTGAAAACCCAGGTTCACTATTTTGCTCTGTTTGACCAGAGTGAAGAGATAAGATTGTAATTTTGGATATTCCGCCTTGATGCTGCCTCGGTCATTATTTTGATCTCGTGTTTTTCCCGTACTATTCCAAGTGGGCACAGTAAGAAGTCTCATGACACCAGGTTGAAGTCCAACAGGTTTATTTGGTAGCACGAGCTTTTGGACTGTTGCCCCTTCACCACCTGACGAAGAAGGAGCAGCACTCCAAAAGCTCGTGCTACCACATAAACTTGTTGGACTTTAACCTGGTGTCGTGAGACTTCTTACTGTGCCCACCCCAGTCCAACATCTCCGCATCATTATTCCAAGTGAGGAATATGAAGAGTTGTGTAATGCAAATCTCATTCTCTCTCCGTCTTTGTTTCTCTCTAATCTGTCCATCCACTGCCTTGTTTTGCTAGCTCCCGCCGCAACTCTCATTATCACTGCAGTTAAGACGAGAAATCCCATGGCCTCGGGCAGTCAAACCCGAATCCCTCCACCCCTGACAGCCTCTGCTAATGTTCCAGTGTTTTAAATACTTCATTGCTTTGTCAGTCATGGAAGTATGACAGTAAGTTCCTTTGTCTTTTTAAGAGTGTGTTGCACTCGGTGGTACAGAACAATGGACATGCAGCACATGTCAGACTTCATGATCTTCACTGTAATAAAACAGCCAAGTGTTAATGTATCACTCATGTCTTGTGTAATTTGCCAATTGCAATAAATATACTTGTACCCTGCTGAAATCACATTGTCTTGTGTCACTGTTGCTTATTGTCACAATTTATTTTAACAATTTGAAATCCCCGAACCATATGTGCAACCTTAAAACAAAAATAAAACATGAGGCACAGCCTTCCAGCCACTTGATAACATTACGGGGGTGGGGGGGCAGACTTGTCGCTATATTCCTCACAAGTTCTGATTTGCCGACAGCACAATATGGTGAGTTGTTTCAAATGATTCTGGGCTTATAATTTCCATCAGTGAGTTTCTGGTGCAGATTTTTAATGAGCTTGTGCTATGTTCCTCTGTCTGTCACTTTCAGGTCGGGTTAGAATCTGTTCAGGGGCGGCACAATGGTTAGCACTGCTGCCTCACAGCAGCAGGACCTGGTTTTGATTCCCAATCTGGGTCACAGTTTGTGCTGAGTTTGCATGTTCGCCCCATGTCTGCATGGGTCTCTTCCAGGTGCTCAGATTTCCTCCCACAATCTGAAAGACGTGCTGGTTAGGGTGCATTGGCCGTGCTAAATTCTCCCTCAGCGTCCCCGAACAGGTGCCAGAGTATAGCGACTTGGGGATTTTCACTTCATTTTAATGTACGTCTACTTGTGCCACTAATAAATGAACTTAAGTAGGTTAACGCTATCCTAAAAATAATACCCAGAGGAATGTAGTATGAGTTGAAAGGGTGGGATGAAGAGGGGTGGGAGGAGGCTTGTGTGGAGTGTAAACACTGCCAAAGACCCATTGAGCTGAAAGATCTTTGCATTAGTATCCGGAATGGTCAATTAAGTGTTGTGACTTCTACAAACTGAAGGATGCATCTCACCTTCCTCAATGCATGTGTGTACACGCTTACACCACAAGTGGCTGACTTGAACAGTACATCATTCACAGGAAAGGGTACTAGAATATCCTGAGGTTGTGTAAGCTGCTATCTAAAATGCAAATTTTTTAAAATTAAAACATGTGTGTTGCTTATACTTAGGCTGAGACCCAAAGCGTGATTTCTTACATTCACCACAGTCCTGTTGCGGTCTAAGTGTGAAAGAAAGCTTACTAAAGTAATGAACACAATGACTGACTCTCAAGGTACTACACATCTTCATGTTGTTGAAAGATTCTTTGCAGTCACTGGCTCAAAAGCCTGAAACTCCCTCCCTAACAACACTGTGGGTGTACCTACACCACATGGACTGCAGCGGTTCAAGAAGGCAGCTCGCCACCACCTTCTCAAGGGCAATTAGGGATGGGCAATAAATGCTAGCTTAGTCAACAATACCCACATCCCATCAAATATTAAAAATAAATACAAGTAATCTGTGAAAAGAACACCCATCCTACCCACAAATCTTGCAGTTTTCACAGCTTTTGTTTTACAGTTGTAACATTTACATTTGGTTTTGCTGTCAGCTGTCACTGCAAGCCCTGGTCAGAAGGTGGCTCTGTGAAGCGAGGTCCAATTCCCAGCTTGGGTCACTGTCTGTGTGGAGTTTGCACGTTCTCCCTGTGTCTGCGTGGATTTCCTCTGGGTGCTCCGGTTTCCTCCCACACTCCAAAAGACATGCTGGTTAGGTGCATTGGCTGTGCTAAATCCTCCCTCAGTGTACCCAAACAGGTGCTGGAGTGTGGAGACTAGGGGATTTTCACATTAACTTCATTGCAGTGTTAATGTAAGTCTGCTTGTGACTAATAAATAAACTTACACTTAATATGTTGGTAATTAAATACTACTCTGCCTGTACTCTAGCAGAAAAAGTGGTGCTGTTTCTCCAATGTGTTAGAATAAACCTTGAAAGAAGATCTCATTCTTTACTGAGTATCCCTGAGGCAGCACTTTATTATTACCAAAGTTATTCCATTTAAATTTACATATTTGAGCCGGAACTCTTATTCCAAACCTCCCATCAAGCTCAAATAATGGTTCACTATTCCCAGAATTTGAGGATATTTTTTATTCCTTCCAAGCATAAACAGCAGCAGCTACAGTAACGTTTTAACAAAATATAAAATTCGGTTCCAAGGCGTTCCCAGCCAAGTACTTACCTACTCCTCAATCATTTCCTCAGTTTGATCAAGATTCTTTTTGGCAATCTCATTCAAGGGGAGTCAGATGGCCAGTGGTGTACATCGCTTGCAATCTGGAAAGGGCAGAATCCATCAATGGCTTTATTTTTGATTACATATAAAATATTTTCAAGTTACGATCATAACTCACAATGTCTACTCTCTTGGTAGCCTCGGAAGACCAATACAATAAAAGGAAGTGGGTGGGGGGGGCGCGGTGTTGGTTAGATGAAATAGATTGGGTTGAGGACCCTGTGGAACGTCAAAGTCAACATAGACTGATTGGGCCCAGTTGCTGTAAATTCTACTTGACATGGAAGGTATATCTGAAAAGATAATCTTTATTCCCAGGACAGAATTGAGTTGTGGAGGAGGTGCCGTGTACATGGCGTCGCCTGGGAATGTGGACAGAAGACTGGCCTATATCTGTCTTGCCAATAGATGACTGCACCTATTAAGGATGTTGCTGTAATATTTTTATTAGTGGTAACAGGGAGAATTGCGACCTGTTGGCAGTAACTCCTGTTTCACCAGACAGCGTACTTTAAAAGTAGCAGCGCACTGAATTTTGCGGGAAGGGACAGAGTCGGTCTTCCAATCGAGAGGACTCATCTTCAGGTTAACCTGACCTCACTGGGAGAGTGAAGACTGGTTGGATTTGATTTCTCTGTCACTCAAACAACAGAAAAGGCTGGAACAGCAACTTTGATGGCTGCGGGATACAACTGCTGCAATCTGTGTTTATGAAAACGTATGTCTTAACGGTACGTAACTCCAACTGTATCTGAGACTGTAGTATAAGACTATTTGGAATAGCAAGGGTTAATGTGGGATGGGAGAACAGTGCCACCTGTTGCCCTCAAATTCAAGTCAACTGAACTCATGGACAAAGACAATACAACTCAAATTATTATACGACAAATCTCCTTTATGCACCCTACTAAGTTACCAGAAAATTACGCCAGGCATCAAACTTTGTTATACACGAAGTGACTATCCGCTGACTTACTTTATTACTTGCAAAGTACTAATCTGTGACCTACTCCATTATACACACAAGTATTAAAAATGTATCAAAATTTCACAAGATATCCAAACTCGAGTTGCACTTAAAGATACTATCCTTGGCGAGATGAACTGATCAGATTTCCTCCTGAAGGACTTTGTTCTGATGTCTCCAAGTCTCAGAGTCGGGGATCTTGATGCTCGTTCTGCAATGGTTTATCCTAGGTTACAGCTGCTGATGTCTCTTTGTCTCTTCCTCTTATACAGATTCTGCTGGCACTGATCACGCTCCTAGTCATGTACTCATAGGGCAAGCAAAAATTGATCACTCTCTGTTTGGTCATGAATACAGAATCATGCCTCTGGGGGTTGTAATTCTCTCAGGAATGTGACACACAGAGATCTGTGTTCAATCATTTGTTCAAGGCATAACAATAGCCACTGTCCAATCAGATCCCATGTTGTTCCAATACAGTTCTTTGCTGCTCCCACAGTCCTTAGCCTGAGTTAGCCCTTTTAACCATCAGGCTTTGCTGGTGTCTCTATTAATACCCATCAAGCTACACAAACACAGAATGATATAACGAGTCGTATGATAATGGATTGAATCATAGAATCCTACAGTGCAGAAGGAGGCCATTCAGCCCATCAAAGTTGCACTGCCCACAATGATACCCAAGTCCTATCCCCATAACCCCACGTGTTTAACTAACTAGTCCCCCTGACACTAAGGGGCAATTTTAGCATGGCCAATCCATCTAACCCAGACATCTCTGAACTGTGGGAGGAAACCGGAGCACCCGGAGGAAGCCAATGCAGACACAGGGAAAATATGCAGACTCCACACAGACAGTGACCCAAGTCGGGAATTGAACCCAGATTCCTGGAGCTGCGAGGCAGCAGTGTTAACCACTGTGTCACCAAGGATAGACTTGATCAGATTCATGTTAGTCCCCGGTCACTTCAGAACAGATGGAAGAAAAGTAGACAATGGAAAGAAACAATACTTTTCATTGCATGTTAATACATGAGACAATAATAAATCAAATCAAATCAGATACAGTGAAAAGTATTGTTTCTTGTGTGCTATACAAACAAAGCATACCGTTCATGGAGAAGGAAAGGAGAGAGCGCAGAATGCAGTGTTACTATCAGAGCTAGGGTTTAGAGAGAGATCAATTTATTGCAGAGTAGATCCATTCAGAAGTCTGGTGGCAGCAGGGAAGAAGCTGTTCTTGATTCAGTTGGTACGTGACCTCAGACTTTTGTATCTTTTCCCCGATGGAGAAAGGTGGAAGAGAGAATGTCCGGGGTGCGTGGGGTCCTTAATTATGCTGGCTGCTTTGCCGAGGCAGCAAGAAGTGTGGACAAAGTCAGTGGATAGGAGGCTGGTTTGCATGATGGATTGGGCTACATTCATGTCCTTTTGCAGTTTCTTGCGATCTTGGACAGAGCCATACCAAGCTGTGATACTTCGGGTCAGCTTACAGTAAGAAATGTAATAATATTTTGATTCTATGAAGATAGTTCAGTCAGTGGTTGGCGTGAATGCTGAAAAATGCATTTCCTAGCCTATTGACTCCTAACTGCCAGATTAAGGCAGTTGGATTTGTCATCTTCCATATTCTGTGTCCCAGGCCCCATTCCAGGACTAACATGTTTGTACTACACAAGTTTACAGTATCTTCAATATTCTAAGGTTGACCCGAAACAATTGGACTGGCCATATAAAAACTGTGGCTCCACGAGCCGGTCAAAAGTTAGGAATCCAATGGTGAGTAATTCATCTCCTGACTCCCAAAAGCTTGTCTTACATCTACGAGGCACAAGTCAGGAATGGGTTGGAATACTCCCCACTTGCCTGGATGAGTGCAGCTCCAACAACACTGAAGAAGTTCAACACCATGCAGGGCAAAGCAGCCCAATTGATTGCTATCCCTTCCACAAACATTCAATCCCTCCACCACCCGCAAACAGTGACAGCAGTGTGCACCATCTACAAAGTGCGCCACAGGCACTCACCCAGGTTCCTTAGGCAGTACCTTCCATTGACACGACTACTATCATTCAGAAGGACAAAAGCAGCAGATACCTGACAGCGTCACCACCTGGACATTTCCCTCCAAATAACTCACCACCCTACTTTGGAAATATTTCGCCATTCTTTCGTTGTCACTGGGTCGAATTCTTGCAACTCCCTCCCTAACAGCAGTCTACAAATCAATGACTGTATTGGTTCAAGAAGGCAGCTCACTTCTCGAGGGCAACTAGGAATGGTCAATAAATGCCTGTTCAGCCATCAACACCCACATCCCATCAATTTTAAAAGTTATATAAATAATTTTGAAAATAACTTTCAAATATAAGAAAAATAGACCAGAAGAAAATGATTGATGTTGGCAATGAACGGAGTTGAAATTGGTTTATAATGATTCATTGCTATTTGGGATAAATCATTTTTATTACTACTTCATAATGTTTTTGTCATTCTTTCATGTCTCAGGTACATACTTACATCAGTGGTTTCTTCATAGATTCCAACACTTCAGAAGGAGGCCTTTTGGCCCATCTAATCTGCACTGACCAAAATTCCTCCCCCCAGGCGCTATCCCCAGAACCCCATGCATTTACCCCAGCTAGTCCCCCGACACGAAGGAACAATTTAGCATGGCCAATCCACCTAACCCACACATCTTTGGGCTGTGGGACGAAACCGGAGCACTCGGAGGAAACCCACGTGGACACAGGGAGAACGTGCAAACTCCACACAGACAGTGACCTGAGCCGGGAATCGAACCTGGGCCCCTGGCACTGTGAGGCAACAGTACTAACCATTGCATCACATTGCTGTATTCTAATATTATCCAGCAATCCAGAGAAATCCCATTATTCAGAAACGTCTTGGTCCCAAGCATTTCAGATTTGAAAAGAGGTTACAGTCTATTGTGCTTTTGACTAAATTTAAAAAAATGGTTCTTCTCGTTATTAAGGTTGCTGATTAAGTTCTGGTGAGTTATTGTTAAAAGAGACAAGATCATGATGGTAGCTAATTTTTCCCGCCCTTTGGCTTGTCTGTAGAAAGTGATCCTTTGTTTTGAACGGACCGCTGACATGTTATTCACTGGCTGTGCAAGACATATTGCAAAGACTAAATGAATTGCATATCATGTGCACCCTCTAGTGTCCAGTCAATATTATAAATGATCCAATTTTACGGACAATTGTGTTGAAAAATTAATCATGGACTGCAATTCATATGTATAATATGCTTACTCAGAAGTCCCGTGTGGGTGTAAGCCAGTGCATATGGTACTTAGAGAATTTGTTCTTTAGCAGGAGATATTGCTGCTGGAAAAAAAGTTCAGTATTAGTAACTGATGGCACAAGATGTTGTCTTTTGGGCTTGTAAGGAAATGGGTTGGGCCCCTCTACACATGCACACACACAATTTCCAGTGTACATGCTTTTAAGTGAGGTGAATATAAGGAACCTCATTTGGAAATGATTGAATCCTATAATGCAGGAGGAAACCACTTGACCCATTGAGTCTGCACTGACCACAATCCCACCCAAGCCCTATCCCCATTACCCCGTGCATTTACCTTAGCTGGCCCCCCCTAACACTAAGAGTCAATTTAGCATGGCCAGTCCACCTAACCCGTACATCTTTGGCGCTTGGGAGGAAACCCATGGTGACATGGGGAGAATGTGCAAACTCCACACGGACACTGACCCAGGCCGGGAAATAAACCCGAGTCCCTGGAGCTGTGAGGCAGCAGTGGTGAAATGTTGTAATTTATCCTGAGACATTAATTAAAATGTCTGTCATTATAATTATTTGATGAAACTAAAATGAGCTGTCACTTCAGAACCGGCCAAAGGATCTTTCCTCACTTCTCAAAACACTCGCCTGTATCATTTATGTCTGCTGACATAATTCTTTGTTTAAAATAATCATTGGTTTAATAAACACAAGGTAAAAGTTGTAGAGGAACTTTTTAAACTTTACTCATTCACAGGATGTAGGTGTTGCTGGCTAGGCCTGCATTTATTACCCATCCCTAATTTCCCTTGAGAAGGTGGTGGTGAGCCGCAATCCATGTGGTGTAGTAGGAACACCCACAGTGCTGTTAGGAAGGGAGATCCGGGACTTTGCCCCAATGACAGGGAAGGAATGGCAATATGGTTCCAAGACTTGGAGAGGAACTTGCAGGTGGTGGTGTTCCCATGCACCTACTGCTCTTGTCCTTTGAGGTGGTTGCAGGTTTGGAACATGCTGTCAAAGGAGCCTAGGTTCATTGCTGCAACGCATCTTGTAGATGAGAACATAGAAACATAGGAGCAGGAGTAGGCCCTTCAGCCCATCGAGCCTGCTCTGCCACTCAGTATGATCATGGCTGCTCATCCACTTCATAAGAACATAAGAAATCGGAGCAGGAGTAGGCCATCTAACCCTTCGAGCCTGCCCCGCCATTCAATAAGATCATGGCTGATCTGTCGTGGCTCAGTTCCACTTTCCCGCCCTCTCCCCATAACCCTTAATCCCCTCTCATCAAAAACCCATCAGCCTGCGTCTTAAAAATATTTAGCGAGGTAGCCTCCACCACTTCAACGGGCAGAGAATTCCAGAGATTCACCACCCTTTGAGTGAAGAAGTTCCTCCTCAACTCCGTTCTAAACCGCCCCCCCTTTATCTTGAGGCTGTGCCCCCTAGTCCTATTATCCTTTCTGAGCGGGAAGAGTCTCTCCACCTCTATCCTATCCATCCCATTCATCATCTTATACGTCTCAATGAGATCTCCCCTCATTCTTCTAAACTCTACCATGCTATCCCCATATCCCTTAACGTCATTGGAATTTAGAAATCTATCAATCTCTGCTTTAACATACACAAGAATTTTGAGTAAGGACATTTATACATACAATCTCTGCAAAACATATTCAGTGACTGAGTTTCCACAGCCCTCTGGGGTAGAGAATTCCAAAGATTCGCAAACGTCCCAATAAAAAGAATTCTCCTAATCTTGGTTCTAAGTGGTTCCCCCTTATTTTGAAATTGTGTCCCCTGGTTCTAGACTTCCCAACTGAAGGAAGCATCTGATCTGCAACTACCCTATATATCCCTTTAAGTAATCTTTGGTTTCAATGAAATCACCTCCTCATTCAAAACTCTGGAAATACATGCTTTGTTTTCCCTCTCTTCAGAGGACAGTCCCACCATCATTGCATTCCCTCCATGGCAATGATATCCTTCCTAAGGTAAGGGGACCAAAACTGCACAAGCACTTCCTCTGCATGTGGTCTGACAAATGTTGTATTTAATTGAAGCAAGACTTTGCTACTCCTGTATTAAAATCCTCCTGTGATAAAGGCGAACCTACCATGAACCTTACTAATTCCTAGATGGTACATAGTGCTGCCACAGTGCCTCAGTGGTGACTGTTGAAGATATACTGCCATTCAAGCAGGCTGCTTTGTACTGTACGGTGTCGAGCTTCTTGAATGTTGTTGGAGATGCACTCATCCAGGCAAGTGGGGAGTATTCCATTACACTTGTGTCTGGGGAGTCAGGAGGTGAGTAACTCTCTACAAATTTCCCAGCCTCTGACCTGCTCCTGTACTTGGCATTCATGTTGAGAGGGCTAGAATACAAGAGCAGGACATACTTCTAAGGCTGTATAAGACTCTGGTCAGACCCCAGTTGGAGTATTGTGAGCAGTTTTGGGCCCCGTATCTAAGGAAGGATGTGCTGGCCATGGCAAGGATTCAGAGGAGGTTCACAAGAATGATTCCTGGAATGAAGAGCTTGTCATATGAGGAGTGGTTGAGGAGTCTGGATCTGTATTCATTGGAACTTAGAAGGATGAGGGGGTATCTTATTGAAACTTACAGGATACTGCAAGGCCTGAATAGAGTGGATGTTTCCACTAGTAGGAAACACTAGAACCAGAGGGCACAACCTCAGGCTAAAGGAACGATCCTTTAAAACAGAGATGAGGAGGAATTTCTTCAGCCAGAGAATGGTGAATCTGTGGAATTCTTTGCCGCAGAAGGCAGTGGAGGCCTTCTGCAGCCTTCAGGTCATTGAGTGTCTTTAAGACAGAGATAGATTTGTTCTTGATTAATAAGGGGATCAGGGGTTATGGGGAAAAGGCGGGAGAATGGGGAATGAGAAAAATATCTGCCACGATTGAAGGGCAGGTCAAACTTGATGGGCCTAATACTGCTCCTATATCTTAACCACAGTATTTAGGTCCAGTTCAGTTTCTGGTCAATGGTAACCCCCAGGATAGGGGGAGGCGATGGCCGAGTGGTTTTATCACTCGACTATGAATCCAGAAACTCAGCTAGTGCTCTGGAGACCCTGGTTCAAATCCCACCACAGCAGATGGTGGAATTTGAATTCAATTTAAAAAAAATCTGGAATTAAGAGTCTACTGATGACCATGAAACAATTGTCGATTGTTGGAAAGATCCATCTGATTCACTAATGTCCTTTAGGGAAGGAAATCTGCCATCCTTACCAGGCCTGCCCTACATGCGATTCCAGAGCCACAACAATGTGGTTGATTCTCAAATGCCCCCCAAGGGCAACTAGGGATGGGCAATAAATGCTGGCCAGGCAGCGACATTCATGTCGCACGAATGAATAAAAAATAAACGTTGATAGTGGGGGAATTTAGTAATGCCATTGAATGTTATGGGGAGATGATAGATTTTCTCCTGTTGGAGATGATCATTGCCTTGCATTTGTGTGGCACGAATGTTATGTAACACTTATCAGCCCAAATCTGATCTAGCTGCATTTGGGCACAGGTCATTTCTGTGGCTGAGGAGCCATGGATGGTGCTGAATATTGTACAATCACCAGTGAACATCCTTACTTTTGATCTTATGATGAAGGAATGTTCATTGATGAAGCAGCTGAAGATGAGGGGAGCTCACCACCCTGAGTAACTCCTGCAGTGATATCCTGGGACTGAGATAATTGACCTCCAACCATCACAACCATCTTCCTTTGTGTTAGGTATGACTACAACCAGCGGAGAGCCCCCTCCCAAACTTTTGACTCCAGTTTTGCTGGGGCTCCTTGATGCCATACTTGCCTTGATGTCAAGGATAGGCACTCCCACCTCACCTGAGTTCAATTCTTTTCTCCATGTTTGAATGAAAGCTGTAATGAGATCTGGAGCCAAGTGCCCCTGGCAGAACCCAAACTGAGCGTCAGTCAGCAGGTTATTGCTGAGTAAGCGCCTTTTGGTGGCACCATTAATGACCTCTTCCATCATTTTGCTGATGGGACAGGTTAGACTTGTCTTGCTTTTTGTGCACAGGAACATATGTGGGCAATTTTCCACATTGTTAGGTGGATACCAGTGTTGTAGTTGTACTGGAACAGCTTGGCTAGGGGCGTGGCAAGATCTGGAGAATAAATCTTCAGTACTAATGGCAGAATGTTGTTAGGACCCATAGCCCTTACAGTATGTAGTTATTTGAGATCACATGGAGTGAATCGTTGGCATCTATGATGCTGACGACCTCCGGAGATGGCTGAGGTAGATCATCTGCTAGGCGCATCAGGTTGAAGATTGTTGCAGATGTTTCAGCCTTATCTT
The DNA here is from genome assembly GCF_965287045.1 of Carcharhinus amblyrhynchos. Lineage (NCBI taxonomy): Eukaryota > Metazoa > Chordata > Chondrichthyes > Carcharhiniformes > Carcharhinidae > Carcharhinus > Carcharhinus amblyrhynchos. The sequence goes on along the minus strand of NC_137345.1, from coordinate 11,536,528 downwards.
TTGTACTGAAATGCTGGGCTCCCCCATCATTGAGGATGGGAATATTTGTGGAGCCTCATCCCCCTGTTAGTTGTTTAATTGTCCCCAACATTTATGACTGGATATGGCAGGGCTGCAGAGCAGAGCCAAAGACCAAATTCAAAATCCAATTGAATCCAATTCAAGGCCCTCATAAGAGAGGCAAACAAGATCTAAGCTAAAAAGATAAGGCAATGTACCCCATCTTGGGCTTGATCTGATGCTTAGCTAAAAGGGGTGCAAAATCATGAGAGGCTAGCAAGCGTTAATGCTGGCTTGTGTCACCTAAAACTGTGCTGTGTCTCTTCTATTGGGGAAGTGCAGAAGTAGGGATAAGCTATTCAGGACTGAAATGAGGAAGAACTTGTTCACTCAGAGAGTTGCGAATCTGTGGGACTCTCTACCACAGAAAGCTGTTGGAGCCAGTTCGTTGGATATGTTCAAGAGGGAGCTGGACATGTTGCTAAAAGGATCAAGGGGTATGGAGAGAAAGCAGGAGTCGAATATTGAAAGTGCATGATCAGCCATGACCATATTGAATGGCAGTGCAGGCTCAAAGGGCCGAATGGTCTACTCCTGCACCTATTTTCTATGTTTCTATGTTTTCTCTCTACCTCTCTTTTTGAATAGTGGGCTTACATTAGCTACCCTCCAATCTGTAGGAACTATTCCAGAGTCCAAAGAACTTTGAAAAATAACCACCAATGGAGAAATTATTTCCAGGGTCATTTCCTCAAGTACTCTGGGATGAAGATTATTGGGATCTGGAGATTTATCCACCTTCAATCTCATCAATTTCCCCAAACTATTAATGTTGATTTCCTTCAGCTCCTCACTAGAATATGTTTCTCTCAGCACTTCTGGTACATTATTCATGTCTTCCTTTGTGAAGTCTGAAGCAAAGTACAAATTTAAATCCTCAGCCATTTCTTTATTCCCCATTATGAATTCTCCTATTTCTGACTACAAGGGGCCTACATTCATTTTTGTCAATTTTTTCCTCTTCATTTACCAATAGGAACTTTTACAGTCAGTTTTTATGTTTCCTGCTAGCTTACTTTCATACTCTATTTTTCCCTTCTTAATCAATTCCTTGGTCCTCCTTTGCTGAATTTTAAACTGCTCCCAATCCTCAAGCCTATTGCCTTTTCTTGCCAATTTGTATGCTTCTTCCCTTATAAACCATGGTTTGGCCACAACTCCCTTACCACTCTTGTGCTAAACAGGAATAAACAACTTACAGGGTGAACCTATTCATTCTTTAAACGTCTGCCATTGCCTATCCACTGTCTTTCTTTTCAGTAACTTTTTCCAGTCCAATATGACCAATTCAAACCTCATACCATCATAGTTACCTTCCGCAATGGTTCTTTGCGTTATGATCCAGGCCAAAAACTCCAAGGTGTTTTACAAAGTCAGCCTAGGCCGTAAGTTTGAAATTGGCATGGGTCAGCACAAGGTGTTTCACTCCAGGTATGATTCAAGTGACCCACTAGGGAGCTTTTATCAAACAAAGTTTATTTAAGAACACAATTAACATATAATAAGAAAAATTAGAATAACTTTTACCAATTATGAAAAAACAACTATAATATTGTATAAACCTCAACATCTATGATATTCCAAGCGAAACAACACCTGCAAACATAAACTCCTTTCTAGGCTTGGCACAAAAAGCAAGTATGCTCACGTGATATTTGATTTGGAAGCTTTGCAACACCTGCTGTGAGTTGATCCTTTGAAATGTTGGATTACAACTGAAGTTTCCCAGTTCTGGAACTTCCAGCACTCTTCATGAGAGGGAGAGAGCCAGACAGAGACATTGTTTACCTCTCATTTCTAGCCAACAACCCACAGACAACAGGATTTCCAACTTCAGGCAGAGAAACAAGAAACAATGCTTCCCGTCTGCAGCCAAACAGCTTCTGCGCTAAAATGAAATGAAAGCCTTAGATTTTGCTGTGGAAATAAAAACTATTTTCCAGGCATCACTGGCTTGTCAATCATTCACTACCAGCAATTCAAAAGGTTCATAAAAACCACAGGATACTGCATTAAGCCAGATTAAAATAGCTATTGTTTCAATTATCCTGCTTCAGTAACAATAAAAGATATTAATTACAGACAGTATGACATTGAAACAAAAATGCCAGGCTTGCTTGAAAAAGCCCTGCAGAGAACATGGTTAATATGCATTACCCGAAGGCACAGTATCGTTGCAATTAACACTGGGGTAAAGCTATTATAATGAGCCTAGATGCATTCGGGTGCTGGGATTAATAAATGGATGCAAAGCATTTGCTTTCTTTCTGCTTATGTGTGTCTCTGCGCACAAAGGGTGATGGAAATATGGAATACCCTGCCTGAGAGGGTGATGAAGGCAGTTACTCTCGCAACACATAAGAAGCATCTAGACAAGTATTCAAATCACCAAGACATAATAGGCTATGGACCAAATGCTGGTAAATGCAATTAGTTTGGAGTGGTATTTAGAACATAGAGCATCGATAAATAGAGCAAAGGGACAGGCCCTTAAGTCAATGATGTTGTGCCAAACATGATGCCAAATTAAATGAACTTCTTCTAACAGAAACGTAGAACATTACAGCACAGTACAGATCCTTCAGCCCTTAATGTTGTGCCGAACTATGTCCAATCCCAAGATCAAGCTATCCCCTCCCTATAATTCTGGAGTGAAATTCTGCCTGCCCTTGGTCCTTATCCCTCTATTCCTTGCACGTCCAAGTGCTAATCTAAAAACCCCTTAAACGCCCCTATCATAGCTGCCTCCACCACCATCCCTGGTAGCACTCCAATCATGTACCACTCTCTGTGTAAAAAAATTGCCCCTCACATCTCCATTGAACTTTCTCCCACTCACTTTTAGTGCATCGTATTTGATGGTTGGCACAGCCATGCTGGGCCAAAGGGTCTGTTTCTGCGTTATATGACTCTATGACCCTATGAGGTAATTGTACTCCATGATGATCAATGTAGAATGGCAGAATTTCTGAGAGGATTTGAAAATGTAAAGATGGTTTCATGGATTTTTAAGGATATTTACACATAACTGATTTACGTCAAGTTTGACATTAAAGTCTAGCCATGGTGCTACAGAAATGGTCATCAAATATCCTAAGGTTCTGGTCTGACAAATGGAAATAATCAAAGTAAAAAAAAAAAATTTATTTATTAGTTACGAGTAAGGCTTACATTAACATTGCACTGAAGTTACTGTGAAAATCCTTTAGTCGCCACACAAAGTCAAAGGAAGATCTGAAAGAAGTTTACAACAGTTTAACTTTATAAGTTTATTTAGTAGTGTCACAAGTAAGGCTTACATTAACACTGCAATGAAGTTACTGTGAAAATCTCTCGGTCGCCACACAAGGTCAAAGGGAGATCTGATAGAAGTTTACAACAGTTTAACTTTATAAGCTTATTTACTAGTGTCACAAGTAAGGCTTACATTAAGACTGCAATGAAGTCACTGTGAAATTCTCCTAGTCGCCACACTCTGGCACCTGTTCAGGTCAATGCACCCAGCCAGCATGTCTTTCAGACTGTGGAAGGAAGCCCACACAGACATGGGGAGAATGTGCAGACTCCACACAGACAATGACCCAAGCTGGGAATCGAACCCCTGGCATTATAAGACAGCGACGCTAATCACTGTACCACCGTTCTGAGCAACCGTCACTCAGCAAAAGACCAGTGCCAGTTACAAACCCATTGGGAGTTTTTTAAGTCCTCTCCTGGCAAGGAACATCCAGTATGAGAGTCAATCCTATCCATCAATTCAAATGGATGCATGCGTTGTGCTGCTGACACGCCACTGGACCCATTGAGGAGAATCTCGTCACTGGTGCACGACATGGCCCCAGACAGTCACTAAAATGGATCAGGATATTTACAGGAGTTGGTAGCTGCTCCTAATCAAGGACAAAGTGTGTCTGCCAAGCTGCAGAAAGAAGCAACCATCCTGCCAGCTGGATTAACAGCTTCTGGTATGTCTGTGCAGAGGCTGGAATAGCTTGATTAATATCATTCCCATGAGAGCAGCAGCCTGGACCAAAAGGCTGCTGCAGTGCTGAAACACTAAAAATACCATGAAAATCTCTGGCTCCTGTCCCTCAACCAGGTACCTTTCTACATGTTTGTTTAGCCCTTATTGGTTTTGTTAAAATTACTCGTGAGAAAAGACTACCCAGAAACCAAATTGTATTCAGCCCTGAGAATTATATTCTACTTATAAGGAGCTGTTAAAATCATAGAATCATAGAATCCCTACCGTGCAAAAGGAGGCCATTCGGCCTCAACAGTCTCATCCAGACCCTCTTCCCTGCTCATCCCCCTGACACTAGGGCCAATTTATCATGGCTGATCAACCTAACCCGCACATCTTTGGACTGTCGGAGGAAACCGGAGCGTGCAGAGGAAACCCACGTGTTTTAACTTCTATAAATTGAGGCAGGTTTGTGTGCAGGTAGTAAGAGAAGGTAGTAAGATAAGAAATTATGTCCTAGTGGTATTATCGCTAGATTATTAATCCAGAAAATCAACTAATGTTCCGGGGACCTGTTTGAATCCCACAACAGCAGTGGAAATTGAATTCAATAAAAAATATCTGGAATTAAGAATCTACTGATGACCGTGAAATCATTGTCGATTGTCATCTTGTTCACTAATGCCTTCTAGAGAAGGAAATCTGCTGTCCTTACCCGGTCTGGCCTACTTGTGACTCCAGAACCACAGCAATGTGGTTGACTGTCAACTGCCCTTGGGCAGCCAGGGATGGACAATACATGGTGGCCAGCCAGCGTCACCCATGTCCCACAAATGTATAAAAGGCTATTGGTGATGAAGTATTTCGATTTGAGAACATCTGACCAAACATTTGAATACTTCAACAAAGACAGGAAAGTTTTGTTGGTACATGTTGATTTTGATTTGATTTATTATTGTCACATGTATTAGCATACAGTGAAAAGTATTGTTTCATGTGCAATATACAAACAAAGCATGCCGTTCACAGAGAAGGAAAAGAGACAGTGCAGAATGTAGTGTTACAGTCAAAGCTAGGGTGTAGAGAAAGATCAACTTAATGCAAGGTAGGTCCATTCAAAAGTCTGATGGCAGCAGGGAAGGAGTACTATTCAACATGTACTATATATTTCATAACATTTGTCATCTCTTCTTTTCAAAGTTTAATAGATTATTGATTTTAGGAGTAAATTATAAATACCAATTTCTCATTTATAATAGGGTCAAAAGGGAAGGAACTAAAGAAAGAACTCCAGGCAAGGATTTGACATTTTTGGAAGACTTCCAAAATGTCTTCCAAAAAGAGTCTTCTTGTGTTTAAGATGCAAGCATCAACTCATACAAACTTGCCATTTGAGCAGGTTGAACCCACTCTCCAGCTAGATATAAATTCAATAATGCACAAGGTACGCGCTGTGTTACATCATAACAATGTCAATAACTACCAGATTACAAATCCATCTGGCATTGTTAAAAATACCAACAACTTCGCACGTGGTAGTCGTTTGAGTTTGGCAAGAACCTCTGCAATACCCTGGACAAGGTGTTGAAGGTTTTCATAGTGAGAAATTTGGTTTCAGTTAAGAGAATCTTGCTAAATTGAAATGTAAACTGGATTGACTGTGCTCCTGGTCTCTCCAATAAGGAGTGCAGCTGATGATAAAACTTTGGGAGAAATTTGTTAGCTTCAAGTTCCAATAAATAGTGGATGAATTTAATATTACATTTGACAGATTGAGTTTCAGGAGTAGACAGGGTATATTTAAATGCTATGTTATATTAGCGCGTGATTAGTCATTCAGCAATGCAATAATATAAACAGGCGCCACTGTGTCCAAACAGCAGTCGAAAGAAACTTACTTTAAAATTAAAGGAGTAAAGCACTTTTTTCCTTATCTTCAAGAGTGGAGAAAGTTTGCACCGTTGGACTGTGAGCTTATCACATTGCAGTTCAAAGTGTTTTTACTAAGTGGGCCGCTTACTCGCTGCTGAATGAGACAAAGAAACTCTTTCCATACCCGAACAGGTTTTTACCTAGTGCTGCAGGACATTGGCAGCAGAACAGTGGCACAGTGATTAGTATTCCCCCAAATTTGGCCTTGCATTGTTTTCCTCACGGAATGGCCCTTGTTCCATGAGGAAGACTATGCAAGCCAAATTTGGTAGTCCACTGCCAACACTCTGCAACTATCTTCCCAACGCATCCTGTTTTCACCCTCCTTTTGGGCAACTCATTTTAAGCAGCTGTGTTGTGCATGAAGTGTCTTACTTTGTTACTTCTCTTTAATTGTCTTTTGCTTCTTCCTGCAGATTCTTCTCAAGACAAGGGCCTGGATAGAACTGGCTCTGTGTTCTCTCATACAGTACAGCAGGTTGTACCAAGTACCTGCCTTTTGCTCAGCAGTAGCCCAGCTACTAGTCTCCCCAAGTGGCCAACTTTGGAGCCTTGAGGGAAAGGCACCAATAAAACAATATGCAGAAGTGTGTAAGAATAAATGGAGAGGACAGGAAGGGAGTTAGACTGGAAGGAAGCTCAAATCCATGAACATACCAGAGCATGGGCATGGGATCGGAATCTTACTAGGCCTGCCTTTAGATGTAAGTTGGTGAAAGAGAGGAAGCCATTAAGCTGAATCTTACTGTCTGTCTTCAATTATTCAAGAATGTGCAGTAGGCATCTCAAATATCATCACCAAGAGAGTTTGCTCAAAAGTTGAGCTGCAAGGAGGGTATCTTATCTTTTGGGCCATCTGTGATGCATGTCTATCTGGGTACCATACTCTGCATTTTTGCATTTAATTGTCACCTCTCTTATCACTGTTGATCACCACCATCGATCACCAATTATCACCAAATCCCGTTCTGATACCTTGTCATTTACGTACATAATATGGGTCCTTTATTTGCTGTGATGGTGGCTCATTGATGAGATCTTAAGGCTACGGCTTTAGTTTAGGCAGGCATCATGATTGGCACAGGCTTGGAAGGCCAAAGGGCCTGTTTCTGTACTGTACTGGTCTTTGTTCTTTGTTTAAACATATCTAGACCATTCTTTGACCACGTGACTATACACATCACACTATGGGCAGTGCCACTCTCCAGTCCCACATTAACTCTTGCTCTGCCGAACATACATTAGAATGTGTGCAGGGGCCTTTCATCACAATCTGCAGTAGAGTTTGGAATTACAAATAAATTATTTGGAATGATTGGACAGAGTGCTAATTCACCTCCTCCGATTTGGTTCATGCCTAGATGTGGAATACATAGAATAATGTTAAAGGAGAATGTGCATGACTGCCCATGTAATGGAAGAAAACCTGGGCCTTCTCAGTGATGGGCCTGCCTAACAGTCATAGAATCCCACAGTGCAGAAGGAGGCCATTCGGCCCATCAAGTCTGCAGCAACCACAATCCCGCCCAGGCCCTATCCCCATAATCTCGTTCATTTACCCTAGCTAGCCCCTGACACTAAGGAGCAACTTAGCATGGCCAATCCACCTAACATGCACATCTTTGGCGGGTGGGAGGAAACCCATGCAGACATGGGGAGAACGTGCAAACTCCACACAGATATTCAACTAGGCCGGGAATCGAACCCGCGTCCCTGACGCTGTGAGGCAGCAATGTTAACCACTGTGCCTGCTTTGCCACCTGTTGACAGATGGAAGGACGGAGACTGTTAGTGGGGCCACAGTTGATTGGATTCATCACAGTACAAAAAACAGCAGAAAGGCAAGTCCAGACCGAAGGGTGAGTTCGGCATGAGGTCAGGTGGCAAAAGGGAAAGCAACAGGTCAGGGCAAGAAACTTGGGGAGAAATTCATGTAAAGAGGTCATGATGCTTAATTTTGAATATTACAATACCCAAAGTGTAACATCTGGAGGGTATCCAAGCCTGAGGAGTGTGTGACGAATTGAATGCACTGTTTTGTGTAACTCCTCTCCACACCAAGTTTAACAAAGGAGCAGGAAGGAAACCTCTGGTGTCTAAAATTCACACTTTATTCAATTTTTATTCCATCCTTAAAGTTACCAAGCCAACGCCCAGAGTGGACTGTGCATTCCTGAATCCATCTCTTTGCTCGCTCCAAAAACCAATTCAAATTCCAATTGAATCCAGTTCATAGTCCCCACAAGGGAGACAAACAAGATCCAAGCTAACAAGATAAGGCATTGCACCCCATCCTGGACTTAACCTGATGCTTGAACTTAGCCAAAAGGTCAAAAAGCAGTCACTATTATCAATTTGCCCAGGTACGCTTTGTACCCACAGACCGCTGCGACCTTCACTCTGAACCTTCTCGGATTCCACTTTAAGTCCAGCTCACTCCTGACTCGGAGAAATAAAAAGGTGGAAATCTTTCCTCTACGTTGCATCCTCCTCGCGTTACAATCCAGCTATTAAATAGCACGAGATGCCCGGCTGTTTCACGGTGAAAGCCAATAAGAGTGAAGGAGAAAAGAACAGAAACAAAGGGATCTGGAGTGGAACAGGAAGCAAAACATTGTCTGCAACTCTGGCTTGTTATCTGAGACCAAAGAGACAGTAACTTTATCCTTGTACATAAAGGACAAGTCAGTGTCAGTCAGAAACTCGCAGCTTGCTTAGGTTTGGAGAAACCGCTATATAAATGGGGGAATGACTGCCTTGCCCAAAAGTCATTCTACTTAATTAGTCCTCTGACTATCAGCAACCGGATGTACTTGGATTCAGAAAAATATGGCATCTGTGCCTTACTGTATAACTCAATATTAGTTTATGTGAGCAATGGTGAAGTTGCACGTAATTTAATTAACAAAACAATACTTAGTTCATTGTATCTGGAAGTGGGATTTTAATTTTGATAGAACGTCAACACAATGCTACCAATATAGAAAACAACAGCTTTACAAGCCATTTATAAAGGGGAAATTTTAGGCGGAAATTGGAAAATGTAATTACTGTAATTACATCAGTGTTGATACTAACATTTGTCCTGTGCTCTGTACGTGATCCCCTGAATACAGCACAGGAACATCAGTGGAGACATTCCACTAACCATTACAAATCCTATGTACAGCCACTGCACTGATGCAAATTTGCAATAACAGAATTCTGGTCAAGGACAGGATGTTTTTGGCCCTGAGCATATAAATAATGCTCTAAGTGATCATTGGTGTGTACCACAGTTCTGATAGGATGGCAACCCTTGACCAGGGACTGTGAATAGTTTGTCTTTTTCCATCCTCAGGATTGTAGACATCTTAAATATGGTTCAACTACCTGGTAATCATTTCAGAGACGTAAATGAACTAGTTCCAATAGCCATGAACACAAGTACAAAATTGGTCTTGTACATGTCGAAAAGGAAAGGGTGGATATGGAAAATGGAAACAGTGGGTCCAGTTCTAACTGTGAAAGCGAATGAGTTTTCAGTGAGTTATAATTGGGCTCCATGTGTTTGGTGTCATAAGAAATGATTCTGGGATTGAAGCTGAGTCATGTTTTTTTAAGAAAAATATTGAGGGATTTTGTTGATGCATGTTCTAATAAAATTCTTCATGAATGAATTGTGGGCATCACTGATGATGCCAACATTTATTGCCAATTCCTAATTGCCCTTGAGAAGCTGGTAGCTGACTTCTTGATCCATTTCCATTCCGGTGGTGAAGCTACACCCACAGTGCTATTAGGGGAGAAATTCCAGAGTTCTAATTCTGCAATGATGAAGGAGTAGTGATATATTTCTAAGTTAGGATGGTGTATGTCTTGGAGGGGAATTTGCAGGATGTGGTGTTTCTGGTCCTTGTTCTTTGTAGCAGAAGTCTTAGGTTTGGCAGGTATTGTTGAAGCAGCCTGGGCAATGCATCTTGTAGATGGCACACATTGCTGACGCTGTGTAATGGTTGTGGAGAAACTGAATGTTTAAGGTAATGGATGGAGTGCCAATCACATGGGCTACATTTTCCTGGATGGTGTTGAGCTTCTTGAATGTTGTTGCTCGTATGCAAGTGGAGGTTCTTTCACCCCGTTCCCTCCCTGTGCCTTATAGTGGTGGAAAGGCTTTGGGGAGTCAGGAGCCAAATGATAGACTGGAACCAATTTAAATCTCTTATCAAGTAGAAGTGGGGCACCTGTAATGTTTTATGGTTGTGGACTGGGGCCTCAGGAACTATAAACGGTCTTCCATTTCTCCTTGGCTTTAGAGTGGAAGATGGGGAACATCAGGTGAACATCACAGAGATACCTCGCTGTGATGGTACCATGACTGATTGCCATCTCCTGCCATCTAGTGTCCATGCCTCTCTGTTTGGTGATCCCGGTAGCACTTATTCACATGATACCTTAACAATAGATGTTAACCCAATAAAATAGAAACCAATTGCCAGACAACTGTGGTGTAGCTGGTAGGGTGTGCTCTTCTGCTGACAGTGATCCCAGATTACCCTTAAATGCCCATCATCATCATTGTGTCTATTGAACTCAAATTGATCTCCTGCCTCCACAACTAGGCTCGAAGGGTTGAGTGGCCTTCTCCTGATCTTATTTCTTATGGTCTTATTATGGCCTTAACCCTTGACCAACAACAGTAAAAGAGATTTATCTGATCATTATCTTCTTCCCGGTATGGGACCTTGATGCGTGCAAATTGGTTACTCCATTCCCTCCATTACAACAGTGATTGTATTTGGAGATCATTCTGCCCATTAGGAAGAATTCGCCTCCCTGCCTAAAATCGTATGTATCCTGTGAGTTAGGGTCATGTGACCTGATCACCCAATGGGCTGGGAGCATGCAAGTCTCAGGGCTAAGCACAGACTTTTACCATCAGAATCAATCCTGGGGCTGAACAAAGAGGACACATAATGAAGCACACTGTACATAGTTTGAGTTAATGAATAAATAGTCGTTGTTGTTAGCCTGATGGCCGCTGATCATTACGGTTATCACAAAGTGCACACTTGCTCCTTTTCTGATGAAAATCTGTCAAATGAAGAGAAATATAATTCTATGAAATCTGAAGTCGACACCACCAAAATGCGTGAGCCTGGGATTGAACGCATTTCTTGCCAACACAGTTCGAATGTTCCCACCCATTTCCATCTTCTACTGGTTGTAACTCCGCCGTGCAAACATTCTTTTAATGTGGCACTAATAGATATTTGTGTGGTCATCTTGTTTCTCCTTGGAACGGGGTGGAGAATTTGTTGACTGGAAATCTCCAGCTGCTGCATCAAGGGTGGCTCTTTCTAAATGGATACTGAGACCTATTATTGAATTATGGATGAGGTGGGGCTGGGTGCAGAGGAAAGAGAATGCGATGTGTCACAATCAACAAGGGGTGGGGACTCGCTCAAATCTGGGTGTGTGGTTAAAAAAACCTCATCTCAATTGCAGTACTGTCTGCAGATGGCACATTTCTTGGCATTTTATGCATGGACTTTTTGAAGTTTTCAAATAATCTAAAAAGGTGGCACAATGGTTAGCACTGCTGCCTCACAGCACCAGGGACCCAGGTTCAATTCCGC